>NW_028161012.1:0-2500 GCF_964263955.1 Coregonus lavaretus | reverse complement strand
CTGTTACAGAGAGTATTGGAGATGGATGCCCATGTACATTTATTTATGTGGATGAGGTTGGCTTTAACCTCACCAAAACCAGGCGCCGCGGAATAAATGTAATAGGACAGAGGGCAATTACCAATGTCCCTGGACAGCGTGGGGGTAATATAACTATGTGTGCTGCCATCACTCAAAACGGGGTCCTCCATCACAATGCCACACTGGGTCCGTACAACACCGGCCATATCCTCACTTTTCTTGATGCAACTTACACAATGCTTGTCCCTGATCCATATCAGGAGCCTGCTAGATTTGTGGTTATATGGGACAATGTTAGTTTTCACCGGGCTGTTCTGGCCCAAAACTGGTTTGCCACCCATCCACAATTTGTAGTTTTGTACCTACCCCCATATTCACCTTTTCTAAATCCCATAGAGGAATTCTTCTCAGCCTGGCGCTAGAAAGTGTATGATTGCCAACCCTATGCCCGCGTGCCGCTTCTCCAGGCAATGGAGGACGCATGTGGGGACATAGAGGTTGCCTCTGTCCAAGGTTGGATACACCATGCTAGGAGATACTTCCCTCGATGTTTGGCAAGAGAAAACGTATCTTGTGATGTGGACGAAGTATTGTGACCAGACCCAGCCCGGAGAAGAGATGAAGCGTAGCTTAGCACTGGTGACTGCCCCCCCCCCTACCAATTCCTGGGCTGCCCCCCCGGGACCCCACACACACACAATTGTGTTCTTTACTGTATTCTAAAGAATATACTTTTGGTTTACATATGTTTATGGTTTTGTTGTATGCTACTGTATACAACAGTAATGTTTGGCCTAATAAATATTTTCTGTTTCTACATTGCATTGGTGTTTACAGTGTACTTGTTACCCCTCTCAGCAGATTACTTTCACTGTAGAACATTGTATTGGAATGTATATATAAGCCTATGAAAGACCAAAGGGCTTTAGATTTAGAACAACTGTGTTTACATGGTATATCCAAAAATGTACTATTATGAAAGTAGTGTTTGCCATTTGATGCAAATGCTTCATTCTGACATGTGTTTATGGCATTTTGAATGAAGTGTTACATTTTGAAGGAGATGTGAGGCATTTTGCATTTTGTGTGTGCAGTTTTGGGAATTGTGTGTAGAGTTTTGAAAAAAGGAGACATAGTTTTGAAAACGTGTGTAAGCAGTTGGAAAAAACTGTAATGCATAGTCGTATGGAAACAGACAAACAATATCCCATGTTTAGATCATGAAAGTTTCAAGATAATGAGATTCATTGTCACCAATTAGCGTGGAGCATGAACCAATTAGACTACATTATCTATGGATGTAATTTTTCATCATCATTCTTTATCAGACACCGTTTCTATGGTCCCATGTACCACCTTTTCAGACTATTTACAGTATTGACAGTACTGCACTGTATGGATGCAGGCCCTTGTAATTGCTTCTCCAATTCTGCCAACTTGTTACTGATGATTGAGTTCACATTGTGGAACTGGAATTGATTGGGATCCACTTGCAACAACATAGCGATACGTACTGTAACATGGAGCTGGCAGGTGATCCAGGTCACAATAGAGGTCAAGCAGTGGTGGGAAGAAGATGAGGAAGACGTGTTGGTCAAAGGAATGGCAGGGGACAAGCACCCCTTCTGAGAGGTGGTCGTGGGCCTCGTTTGAGAGGTGTGGGGGAACGTGGTAGAGGACAAGGCCACGGACCAAGACAGTGGCAGCAACAGCAAAGAGTGTCCAATGAAATCCGAGCAATAGTTGTAGACCATGTCATAAATCATGGCATGACAATGACTGAGGCGGCTACAATGATACAACCAAACCTCAAAAGGTCAACCGTGGCCTCAATAATTAGAACTTTCCGCAATGAGAACCGGTAAGTAGTCAGCATGCACTAAACATTATGCTTCTCTCAATTGTCAAATGACTGCATACCAATGTGTATCACAGAGTAGGTGATGTGACCAAGTGTCTTCTTACTGTAATGTTTCCTGTAGAATTGAGACTAGGCCAAATAGGGGAGGCAGAGGCAAAATTCTGACTGACCAACAAGAGCAGGCTGTGGTCAATTTGGTTCGGGCCAGAAATGATATTCGCCTTACAGACATTCGCCAGCATATCTTGGACAATGAAGACATGTTTAACAATGTGGAATCCATAAGTTTGCCGACTATTGCACGCATGCTGAGAAGGCACCAGGTGTCTTTAAAACAACTATACCGTGTGCCTTTTGAAAGAAATGCAGACAGAGTGAAGCAAATGAGGACTGAGTATGTTCAGGTATGTTCAGTTTCAAGATGGCTGTTGTAATAAAATTCCCTAATAATTCTACATTGTACAGTAATCAGTAAATCTCTTTCCAAAATGTATTTTTAGAGGGTGATGGAGCTGGATGCTGATGACAACCATCACAAATTCATATATTTGGATGAGGCAGGCTTTAACCTGGCCAAGACAAGGAGGAGAGGTCGGAATTTCATTGGCCAGCGGGCAA
>NW_028161013.1:0-38414 GCF_964263955.1 Coregonus lavaretus | reverse complement strand
CGACGTTCTCAGGACCTTTCAAACGTCCGAAAGCGAAGTCTATTTCTAGTGATCAAGCTGACTGTACTGCAGCACAGATAATGAGAAGACAGGAGCAGAGAGAGAGAGATGGAATAAAAAGAAAGAGACATACAGAGAGAGGGAGAGAGGAAGGGGTGGAGAAAGAGAGGGGGGGAGTGTCACGACTTCCGCCGAAGTTGGTGCCTCTCCTTGTTCGGGCGGCGTTCGGCGGTCGTCGTCACTGGCTTTCTAGCTGCCACCGATCTACGTTTCTTTTTCCATTTGTTTTGTCTTGATTGTACACACCTGGTTCCCATTACATTAATATATTTCCCTATTTAACCCTCTTTTTCCCACATGGTTTTGTGCGTGTTTGTTCTTTGTTTTGTGTCTAAGACTTATGTGAGCTGGTGTGTTTTCCCTGCGTGGAAATTAGTGTTGTTTATTTTTCGAGTAAAGTATGTTGTTTACTCAGTTCTGTGTCCTGCGCCTGACTCTGTCCTACCGCTGCACATTGACACTTGACAGGGAGAGAGAGAAACAGAATTAGATGGAGGCGGAGAGAAAAAGAGAAAGAAACAGACTAAAAGCCAGAGAGAAAGGGAGACAGAAATAAATTAAACAGAGAAAACAGCGAAAGGAGTGACGTACTTAAGAGATGGCGTGCAGCTTCTAGTCAGTGTGGGTTAATTGTGTCTTGTCAGAGAGGGCTTCTCCTCCAGTCTAGCTTATCAATGGTGTCCTCCTCCACCGTGCGACGGTGGCGGTTTGGGAGAGTGTGTGTGTGTGTGCATGTGCGTTTGTGTGTGTGCTGAGCTGAGAGGCACTTGCCTTCACACAGGCCAGGAGTGACAGAGAGGCTTGTCACTCTCTGCAGTAATCCTCTCATTATGGCAATTAGGAGAGTAGGGGGAGGCAAAGTGATAGCCAGGTCCTCAATTCACCATGGCCCTCGCACCGTTAGAGCGTCAGACACAACCAGCCATCAATTGGCCTGGATTAAAACAGTAATTGGTGAAAATTGGCTATTCAAGTGTGCGCTGTTGGGATAGAAAAACAATGAGCTGACATGAGCTACAGAGAGTGGCTAGTTTGTGGGAATAACATGGTCAGCTTTGTTGTCAGGCTCATAATCATAGTGACGGAGGTTGGGATAGGGGACAGCAAAATGTCCACCTGAAGCTAAGATAGAAATATAGCTGCAAGCAGCCATGGCGGGGTTCAAGCCTCATGGCTCCTTAACACGCCTGCCAAATATCAGAGGTCAAAATCAAACAGATCATGCAATAGGCTTTTGATGGATTGAAAACAGAGGTGGACACCATAAATCCCCCTGAACCCCTTTCGTCTCAGAGGGCCGCTGGGTCCTAGAATCCTTTGAGACATATACCCCCCCCCCCCCCCCCACTCCCCTAATCACCCTCCCGCCATCATAAAAATAAATACATCCAATACACACCCCTCCCCACACTCCCCCAGACATTCTCTCTCAAACACATACACACACACACACACACACACTGTAGAAAACCCCCCGCTGCTTTATCAACGTCAATGAGATGTATTCTAGGTCTCCAGTCTCTCCACACACCTCTCTGCATTGCAGACAGAGATAAAAGATAGTCCAAATCTGGAGGAAGTCAGGACATTGTATTAGTGTTGCAGGATAAACAGCCTATCTACTGAGAGACTGTATCTGGTAGTGATTCACTGCTATCTGCTAGATAGAGTCACTTGTGTTTTTCTCTCCTATTTCCCTTGTGACATCACTCCATCTCTCCTTGAACCTTGAACCCTAGGATGGCGTTTCAAGTTGATATGACAAGGAAATGAAAAAGGAAGAAGGGAGGAAAAAAGGAAGACTCATAACCAGCTCTCTTTTCCTCTTTTCATCCTGCTTCTCCTAACAGTATGTCCCACCAGGGGTCCTCACACCTACTGAATGAACCAACCTGCACACACAGTTTGTTTGTGTGTGTGTGTTTGACAGAATGGTAGGAGTGTGTGTATCGGTGTGTGTGTGTATCGTGTGTGTGCATATACAGTACATATGCCCTGTACGTCTCCATGTGTATGTCTGCATACGTCTCCATGTGTACGTCTGCATACGTCTCCATGTGTACGTCTGCATACGTCTTCATGTGTACATCTGCATACGTCTCCATGTGTACATCTGCATACGTCTCCATGTGTATGTCTGCATACGTCTCCATGTGTACATCTGCATACGTCTCCATGTGTACGTCTGCATACGTCTCCATGTGTACATCTGCATACGTCTCCATGTGTACGTCTGCATACGTCTCCATGTGTACATCTGCATACGTCTCCATGTGTACGTCTGCATACGTCTCCATGTGTACGTCTGCATACGTCTCCATGTGTACGTCTGCATACGTCTCCATGTGTACGTCTGCATACGTCTCCATGTGTACGTCTGCATACGTCTCCATGTGTATGTCTGCATACCTCTCCATGTGTATGTCTGCATATGTCTCCATGTGTATGTCTGCATACCTCTCCATGTGTATGTCTGCATATGTCTCCATGTGTATGTCTGCATACCTCTCCATGTGTATGTCTGCATACGTCTCCATGTGTGTGATATCTCCCCTGTGGGTCTGTTTCTATCAAGGGCAAATCAGAGCTGTCAAAAGCGTCATGCCGTGCTGCCATGGCAACCACATTAGCACTTGCGAAGGTCACGAGATGGAGTGTGTTCCAGTCCTGCAGAGGCCTGTCATACATGAGACACAGCCAGAGCATAACACACACACAGACACGCACACACACACACACACACATACAGACAGAGGACACACACACACAGACCCACAACAGACACACACACACAGAGCCACAACAGACACGGGGACACACACAGACACACGTACACACAGACGGACTCACACTGCTGCTGCGACATCAGAAACACTCCGGCTACATTCATGTTTATACATTAGAACACAGTAGAAAAAAAGGCCTCTCTTTAATTCTCTGTGAAAGTGACAGCTACTTCCATTTTACTTCCGTATCATTGCCAATGCTGTTTTTAACAGGCTTCACCATTATATAATCAAATTCATGAAAATGCAGTCATTTATTAAGATATACAGTACCAGTCAAAAGTTTGGACACACCTACTCATTCAAGGGTTTTTCTTTATTTTTACTATTTTCTACATTGTAGAATAATAGTGAAGACAATCAAAACTATGAAATAACACATATCGAATCATGTAGTAACCAAAAAAGTGTTAAACAAATCAAAATAACCCTATTTGGTAAAAGACCAAAACCATATTACGGTAAGAACAGCTCAAATAAGCAAAGAGAAACGACAGCCCATCATTACTTTAAGACATGAAGGTCAGTCAATCCAGAAAATGTCAAAGTATATTTGTGTTTGTGGATTACATTTCTTCTACCAGATGCCTTTTATTACATTTTTGCGCTTGAAGACCACTGAGTTAAGATTTTTCGCATTGAAGGCCATAAAAAAACTGAAAGGCTGAGGGGGCAGTCACTTCCTGTTTTTTTTACAGCGTATAAGGGTTTGACTGAATGGTTTTTCTCTCAGTCATACAAGACACACAGCCAGATCCACCGTCCCTGTAAAGACGACTACCCTACCACGTACTGCATTCACAATACACTACCAGAGATCACAGAAATATATGAGCCTCCCTAATTCAAGTTCAGCTAATGCTGATTTCATTTTATTTTCATATTCATTGGAGACTACTGCTCTACTTTATTGGGTTCTACTAATTTAGTCTGAGCGTGGAGTGAAAGCCTCACAGGCTTTAACACACAAACACACACACACATACACAGAGCCACAAAACAGATGCACGCACAAACGCACGCACACACGCACAGACACACACAGGCTTCAACAAGCTCTTTGGAGCTCAAGTGAGAAGAGTGTGGAAGTGTGTGATGTCACATCACTTAGCACAACAACACTAGAAGAGGAAGAAAGCAATCTGGTGATAAAAAGACCAGTTGAAACATCTCCTCCCCTGCCAAGTCAATCTCCCCTCCCTCCCTCCCTCCCTCCCTCCCTCCCTCCCTCCCTCCCTCCCTCCCTCCCTCCCTCCCTCCCTTCCTTCCTCCCTTCCTTCCTTCCTTCCTTCCTTCCTTCCTTCCTTCCTTCCTTCCTTCCTTCCTTCCTTCCTTCCTTCCTTCCTTCCTTCCTTCCTTCCTTCCTTCCTTCCTTCCTTCCTTCCTTCCTTCCTTCCTTCCTTCCTTCCTTCTTTCCTTCCTTCCTTCCTTCCTTCCTTCCTCCCTCCCTTCCTTCCTCCCTTCCTTCCTTCCTTCCTTCCTTCCTTATTTCCTTCCTTCCTTCCTTCCTTCCTTCCTTCCTTCCTCCCTCACTCCATTTTTCTTAGTGCTGAAAATGCTGCTTTCTCTCTCTCTCTGTGGGTCTCTCTCTCTCCCTTTCTCTCTCTCTCACAAATACAGTAGACTCTCTCTCGCTTTCTCTCTCTCTTTCTCTCTCTCTCTTTCTCTGGAAGTGGAGTGTGTGTTGTCTTCATTCTGTATAGGATGATGAATGAGTTTGTGTTTCCTCCACTATATTAATAGAGTGATACCGTGACAATGGCGCCTGGTTTCTACCTGTGCCGCCCACCACACATTCATACACACACACCTCCGCCACACACAGGAAGTAGTCAAAACATAAAGTAATTTGGCCTCATGGCAACCGAGCAAGGTCAGGACAGTATTGTTTAACTGACTGGTCACTCATACTCCAGACTGAGTGTGTGTGTGTGTGTGTGTGTGTGTGTGTGTGTGTGTGTGTGTGTGTGTGTGTGTGTGTGTGTGTGTGTGTGTGTGTGTGTGTGTGTGCGTGCGTGCGTGAGTGTGTCACTCATTCAAAGCAACAACCATTTTCGTATTACCATAAACACACTCAATGTCACATGGGAAATAAGTCACATCCTTCACGTTTTGGTGTATTATGGATTATTATTTTATTATGACTCAGAAATTCAGAGTTCAAACTTTCTATGACGAATCCTCACTATTGCAGACATATATGACCGTTATACGTCGCAGGTCCATAACCTTCAAACAAATGTGTCCCAGTTGAATTCTATGGAGAACAAAACCTTTACTCCTGCCTGGTGGGTGTTAGTGACAATCTAATCATAGATCATGTTGTTCTGTAAGATTGTTCTGTTCTGAAGGTGGTCCTGTTAGATAGCTGGTCTCTTTGTTCTAACACACACACACACAGGCACACACACACTCATACCTGCTGTTTCCTGTGTCACATTGACTTGAGTTCTGCTAGCTTGCTAACAGCACATTACTGTCGTCGTGTTGATTCAAGTAGTTCTAATTAACGGAGACTGCGGTTGCTTAAACCCCTCACTGATATTCATCTCTCTCTGATTTTTATCAGCCAGTTAGACCAACCACATCACGACACCTTCACAGGCAGATCTCTGATGTATTTATCTATTTATCCCACCGCAGGACCTATGCCCAACTCCCCAATATCACCACATCAAACAGACGCGGTGATGAATGCCCTTGAAAATCAAACGTCATAGGAAAGAACCCTTGGAAAGAGTATTCTTGGTGTTACTGCTGATCTAGGACAAATGGATAAGAACAAAGCCTGATGTGTGTGTGTGTGTGTGTGTTGTGGTTATGGAATGATAGTTTGAACATCTTGAAGAACAATCTAACCTTAATGGCTATGTACTCTTATAATCTCCACCGGCACTGCCAGAAGAGGACTGGCCACCCCTCAGAGCCTGGTTCCTCTCTAGGTTTTTTCCTAGGTTCCTGCCTTTCTAGGGAGTTTTTCCTAGCCACCGTGTGACTACATCTGCATGGCTTGTTCTCTGGGGTTTTAGGCTGGGTTTCTGTATAAGCACTTTGTGACATCTGCTGATGCAAAAAGGGCTTTATAAATACATGTGATTGATTGATCAAATGGTTCCATATTATTGATAAGAAAGGATGATTCACCAAGAACAGATGTTCTGTGCTCAGAAACAAAGTAGTGTTTGTCATCAGATACTCATCCTGCAAGCATAGCTGATGGTAGGTTAAATACCCAACAATCAAACAGTCATAACAAAGTCGGGCGTCAAGTGTTGAGAGAGAGAGAGAGAGAGAGGGAGAGAGCGAGAGAGAGAGAGAGAGAGAGAGAGAGAGAGAGAGAGAGAGAGAGAGAGAAATACTGTAATTATTATATTAGGGAGAATACAGCCTGTCACCAATGGAGATTGTCATCTATTATCATTAGTTCAAACTAATATCCAACAGACCTGGGAATAAAAACTGTTGTGCTTGATTGAGCTTACCTGGCACAATGGATTTATAGAACAGTCAAAAAACTGCAAATCCCTCCCATATGGCAATCCAGGGAGATCAAAGCAAACACTAAAAGTATTTCAAAGATTTCAAAAGATATTTGAACCCAGGTCTGATAGCCGACTGTTTCTTCTCCCATAGTCATAGTCCAGTATGAAAATGGATGCACTCACTAACTGTAAAGTCGCTCTGGATAAGAGCGTCTGCTAAATTACTAAAATGTAAATGTACATTTATTTAGTATGAGAATGAAGGACCTGGCCCACTGTATCCCCCTCATACGCTTCCATCCTTCAAGACATCATTAGACACTAAATACTTAGTGTATTACCATGGTGACTGACTACAGGAAGTATTTACCAAAGTGAAAGATGATTCAAAAAGTGTTGTATTTCATAATTCATCAACATCAAAGGGCTCCTTATTGAACTTCATGAATAAACCAACACCTTGGTCAAGCTCTGTGTTTTACAGCAAACTACCAGAATAGACAGGCTATAGAGGGGGACATCAGTTAAAGTTAGAGAGAGAAAAAGAGAGAGGGAGGGAGGGAGAGAGGGAGGGAGGTATGGAGAGAGAGAGTCACCAACCAAGAATTTACAAAATGGGACCAAATTGAGACTCTGCATGCAGAATTCAGCAAAAATATCCTCTGTGTACAACGTAAAACACAAAATAATGCATGCAGACCAGAATTAGGCCGATACCCGCTAATTATCAAAATCCAGAAAAGAGCTGTTAAATTCTACAACCACCTAAAAGGAAGCGATTCCCAAACCTTCCATAACAAAGCCATCACCTACTGCACTGTCGGAGCTAGAAACACAAGCATTTCGCTACACCCGCAATAACATCTGCTAAACACGTGTATGTGACCAATACAATTTGATTTGATTTGAACCTGGAGAAGAGTCACCTAAGCAAGCTGGTCCTGGGGCTCTGTTCACAAACACAAACAGACCCCACAGAGCCCCAGGACAGCAACATAATTAGACCCAACCAAATCATGAGAAAACAAAAAGAGAATTACTTGACACATTGGAAAGAATTAACAAAAAAACAGAGCAAACTAGAACGCTATTTGGCTCTAAACAGAGAGTACACAGTGGCAGAATACCTGACCACTGTGACTGACCCAAACTTAAGGAAAGCTTTGACTATGTACAGATTCAGTGAGCATAGCCTTGCTATTGAGAAAGGCCGCCGTAGGCAGACCTGGCTCTCAAGAGAAGACAGGCTATGTGCACACTGCCCACAAAATGGAAACTGAGCTACACTTCCTAACCTCCAGCCAAATGTATGACCATATTAGAGACACATACTTCCCTCAGATTACACAGACCCACAAAGAATTCTAAAACAAACCCAATTTTGATAAACTCCCTTATCTATTGGGTGAAATACCACAGTGTGCCATCACAGCAGCAAGATTTGTGACCTGTTGCCACAAGAAAAGGGCAACCAGTGAAGAACAAACACCCATATTTGTGTTTATTTATTTTCCCCTTTGTACTGTAACTATTGGCACATAATTTGACATTTGAAATGTCTTTATTATTTTGGAACTTTGTGAGTACAATGTTTACTGTAAAAAAAAAAAGAGAGCGAGAGACCAGGGACAGTCGTGACAAACAGAACAAATACAGGTTAGCTAGTTTGTTCAGAAGCTAATCCAGGACCTATATAAACTTTCTGGGGGCTCTTCTTCCTTGGTGTAAAGAGAGAGTCAGAATGAGAGGGAGCGCGACCAGGGACCACCTCATTAAGGTGATAATTGGGTGGACTACATCCGCTGTCCCAAGATGCCCCATTTTTTGATGTTGCTGTTCTGAAGCCACTGCCCGCAAGTCGGCGGTAAATTCTCATCTATACTTCAGAACCAAAAAGTTGCGTGCCTTGATTGTTGACCAATGACCAGTCATTAGCATTGGCATGCAAATGCAGGCACACGTATCCAGATTAGTGACCTATGTTTATCATCCATAGAAAAGACAGTTTCGCAATCTCCTACAGACTCATCTTTGCCAGAACAATAGACTACCTGCCGATTTAATTGATCATTTTCATATTTCAGATAGGCCTAGTTTGGGTGGCTACAGGCTAAAGATAATCAGCTGTAACATCGCACTGCCTTCAATATTATGGGATGAAGATGTAACATATTCTGGTGAATTTATTAAGATATTTGTGAGGAAGAACAGGGCTACCAAGCTGGCAACAGCACTCTGCAGGCAGTAGTGGTGCGTGGGTAAAATCACCAGGGAAGCCAAGCCAGAATAAATTATCAATATTACAACCTATGTGTTGTGATAATTGCGTTGTTTGCTCAATAACCTGTTAGTTCATATGCCTTGCGACCGTGATATATAGGCCTAAGGCCGAGACAATAAGAAGACACAGTAGCAGAATAAATTCAACTTTGTTTCATCATAAAACCAGAGAGCAACCTCTGTCTGGTGAAGTCCACAAACCATATTGCATGTAAAAAACAGTTAAATGAACTACAGAAACGTCAATAATAATAATAATAATAATAATAATAATAATAATAATAATAATAATAATATAAATAATAATAATATAATATAATAATAATATGCCATTTATTTATTTATTTATTTTTATTTCACCTTTATTTAACCAGGTAAGCCAGTTGAGAACAAGTTCTCATTTACAACTGCGACCTGGCCAAGATAAAGCAAAGCAGTGCGATAAAAACAACAACACAGAGTTACAAATGGGGTAAAACAAAACATAAAGTCAAAAATACAACAGAAAATATATATACAGTGTGTGCAAATGTAGCAAGTTATGGAGGTAAGGCAATAAATAGGCTATAGTGCAAAATGATTACAATTAATATTAACACTGGAATGATTGATGTGCAAGAGATGATGTGCAAATAGAGATACTGGGGTGAAAATTAGCAAAATAAATAACAATATGGGGATGAGCTAGTTGGGTGGGCTAATTTCAGATGGGCTGTGTACAGGTGCAGTGATCGGTAAGGTGCTCTGACAACTGATGCTTAAAGTTAGTGAGGGAGATAAGAGTCTCCAGCTTCAGAGATTTTTGCAGTTTGTTCCAGTCATTGGCAGCAGAGAACTGGAAGGAATGGCGGCCAAAGGAGGTGTTGGCTTTGGGGATGACCAGTGAGATATTGTCACGCCCTGGCTCTGGGGACTATGTTATGTTGAGCCAGGGTGTGTAAGTCTATGTTTAATTTTCTATGTTGGGCTGAGTGACTCCCAATCAGAGGCAACGAGTGTCAGCTGGGTGTCTCTGATTGGGAGCCATATTTAACTGTTTGTCCTGCACTTTGTGTTTTGTGGTTTCTTGTTCCTTTTGGTTTGGTATCGAAGGACTTCACGTTTCGTTCTTTGTTTTGATCGTGTGATCTAGTAATAAATATAAATATGTTCACCCGCAACGCTGCGCCTTGGTCTCCCTCATTAGACGATCGTGACAGAAGAAACCACCTTAACCAGACCAAGCAGCGTGTTCAGGAGCCATCGCTGGCAGATCTCCGTGGCAACCTCGACTGGATCAAGCAGCGGGACGAGGAGAGAGGATGGACGTGGGAGGAGATGATTGCGAGTCTGGCAAGAGGGAGGAGAGACCCCCAGGAAATTTTTAGGGGGGGGCTCACGACGTCGGGCCAGCAGGTGTACGGGTTAGAGCGGTGCAAAGCGTTGGCAGAGAAGGCCGCCAGGTTAGGGGGGCCACTGGGCACAGAGGAGAGGGAAAGTGTGGAGGCACGGCGAGAGGTACTGGGGTGTGTTACCAGTCCGGTCCGGCCCGTTCCTGATCCCTGCGTGGGGCCAGTGGTGTGTGTCCCCAGTACGGTCCGGCCTGTTCCTGCCATTCCCACCAAGTCAGTGGTGCGCGTCGTCAGCCCAGCCCGGCCTGTTCCTGCCATTCCCACCAAGTCAGTGGTGCGCGTCGTCAGCCCGGCCCGGCCTGTTCCTGCCATTCCCACCAAGTCAGTGGTGCGCGTCGTCAGCCCAGCCCGGCCTGTTCCTGCCATTCCCACCAAGTCAGTGGTGTGCGTCGACAGCCCAGCCCGGCCTGTCCCTGCTCCACGCACAAAGCCTACGGTGTGCGTCGACAGCCCAGCCCGGCCCGTTCCTGCTCTCCGCACCAAGTCTGTGGTGCGCGTCGCCAGCCCAGTCCGGCCCATCCAAGCTTCCCGCACCAAGCCAGTGGTGTGCGTCGTCAGTCCGGCACGGCCCGTTCCTGCTCTCCGCACCAAGTCTGTGGTGCGCGTCGCCAGCCCAGTCCGGCCCATCCAAGCTTCCCGCACCAAGCCAGTGGTGTGCGTCGTCAGCCCTGTCCGGCCCGTTCCTGCTCTCCGCACCAAGTCTGTGGTGCGCGTCGCCAGCCCGGTCCGGCCCGTCCAAGCTCCCCGCACCGGGTCAGTGGTGCGCGTCGTCAGCCCGGTCCGGCTCATTCCTGCTCCCCGCACCAAGTCAGGGGTGCAATTCGTCAGCCCGGTCCGGCCCGTTCCTCCTCCACGCATCAAGCCAGGGGTGTGCGTCGTCAGTCCAGCACAACCCGTGCCTGGGTCATGTCCGGAGCCGGATCCGCCGCCGAGGCGGAGTGCCCACCCGGTCCCTCCCCTGTTGTGGTTGTTTGGCGCGGCCGGAGTCCGCGCCTTTGGGGGGGGGTACTGTCACGCCCTGGCTCTGGGGACTATGTTATGTTGAGCCAGGGTGTGTAAGTCTATGTTTAATTTTCTATGTTGGGCTGAGTGACTCCCAATCAGAGGCAACGAGTGTCAGCTGGGTGTCTCTGATTGGGAGCCATATTTAACTGTTTGTCCTGCACTTTGTGTTTTGTGGTTTCTTGTTCCTTTTGGTTTGGTATCGAAGGACTTCACGTTTCGTTCTTTGTTTTGATCGTGTGATCTAGTAATAAATATAAATATGTTCACCCGCAACGCTGCGCCTTGGTCTCCCTCATTAGACGATCGTGACAGATATACCTGCTGGAGCGCATACTACGGATGGGTTTTGCTATGGTGACCAATAAGCTAAGATAAGGCGGGGATTTGCCTAGCAGTGATTTATAGATGGCCTGGAGCCAGTGGGTTTGGCGACGAATATGTAGTGAGGACCAGCCAACAAGAGCGTACAGGTCACAGTGGTGGGTAGTATATGGGGCTTTGGTAAACAAAACGGATGGCACTGTGATAGACTACATCCAATTTGCTGAGTAGAGTGTTGGAGGCTATTTTGTAAATGACATCGCCGAAGTCAAGGATCGGTAGGATAGTCAGTTTTACGAGGGCATGTTTGGCAGCATGAGTGAAGGAGGCTTTGTTGCGAAATAGGAAGCCGATTCTAGAATTAACTTTGGATGGGAGATGCTTAATGTGAGTCTGGAAGGAGAGTTTACAGTCTAACCAGACACCTAGGTATTTGTAGTTGTCCACATACTCTAGGTCAGACCCGTCGAGAGTAGTGATTCTAGTTTGGTGGGCGGGTGCCAGCAGTGTTCGATTGAAGAGCATGCATTTAGTTGTACTTGTGTTTAAGAGCAGTTGGAGGTTACGGAAGGAGTGTTGTATGGCATTGAAGCTCGTTTGGAGGTTTGTTAACACCGTGTCCAATGAAGGGCCAGATGTATATAAAATGGTGTCGTCTGCGTAGAGGTGGATCTGAGAATCACCAGCAGCAAGAGCGACATCATTGATATACACAGAGAAAAGAGTCGGCCCAAGAATTGAACCCTGTGGCACCCCCATAGAGACTGCCATAGGTCCAGACAACAGGCCCTCCGATTTGACACATTGAACTCTATCAGAGAAGTAGTTGGTGAACCAGGCTGAACCAGGCGAGGCAGTCATTTGAGAAACCAAGGCTATTTAGTCTGCCAATAAGAATGCGACGCATTTAGCAGACGCTTTTATCCAAAGCGACTTATAGTCATGTGTGCATAGATTTTTACGTAAGTTAATGTTTCCGACATTTTCGGACTACTAAACAACTATTGATTTAGAACCACGGAGAGTTACAAAGAAAACAGGAGCTGCCTCCACTATTCCAGCATCAATTCAACTTCAACATTTCAACATCATCAAACCACCTATGCTTAGTCTAATACAGTGACAACTAAAAGATACCATAAACAATTTAGTCCAATCAACGCAAGCTAAATATGATTTGGCTGTCCATGGCTCTGATTTCTGTGTGTGCGTGCGTTCATTCAAGTAGAAAAAACATGTTGACTCACCCTACTTGTAGAGAAACGTCAATGCCATCCTACTCTCTTTCATGTTGATGAAAACAGTACACGTTTAGTTTTTGTTGTCATAGGCTACCTGGCTAAAATGCTTGCTCGCTAACCTAACTTCCTTTCATGGACAACGATGAGCCAGCCAGTTCACATTAGCCTACTACATCTAGCTACATATTGAACTTCCATCCTCTCTGGCCAGGGTCACAATGTATGAATTTATGGTTGGATCAAAATCACAGTTAAAATCATTGGCCAGTACAGAGAATTAAGTAAAACCACAAGTCCAAATCCCTATCTACATCCATGGCTAATTTAGGAAAGGGCCAATTTTAACTGGTTAGTTAGCCAACGGAGGAAAACAATAACATGCAACAATTCAAGTTTTCTGTATATTACGTTTTGCTCTCGATGTGATATGATTGGTGTGAAGCCAAATCCAAACTGGCTTCCCTTGACATGTTTTTTTGTTGTGCCAGGACCATTCACAGTTGAGCTCCCTCAGTTTAGCTCAACGCTGATTGGCCTATTATTTTATACTTTTTTTTATCAAGGGAGGCCAAATGCTCACTGGCTTCCCTTGCATTCAACGTTACAGGCGGCAACAATGTCATACTCTTTATGACCAGACAGTATGGGCTACACATACAGAGACAGTGGGGCGCTGTTTCTCTCCCTCGGATGCTTTCTCCTGTGAGATACATTCAGCCTCTTGCGAATTGAAGGAAATTATGAAACACAGAGAGACGAAATATTCATTATTTTATATGGTTTTTTTGTTGTTGTTTTTTGGTACATTTTGGGGGAAGCCTGGCTTCCCTTGGCATCCATGAATACATGCCACTGTTTGCAGGCAGGCTGCCCTCCAAAGTGATAGCTGGTGCAGACAGAACATCCATCCAATCCTGCAACAAGTAGGCCATATTATTTTGCTTGCTCTGGACTCCAGAGAAGTGACATGATACATCCCTAGTTGATATTGGCTGCTAACATGAATGACATTCAGCTCCAAATGCAGGTGTAAAACACAGTTTATTTCTGTAGCCTGTCTTGCAGTCTGAAAATGCATCACCGTTTATGGCTGTAATGACAGTCTACATTTGCGTAGCGATTATGCGTGCATGCGCGTGCATGGTGGGGACACCACATCTTGCACCACTCCTTTTTGGAGGTCGCGGTTTCAAAAAAGTACAGTGGGGAAAAAAAGTATTTAGTCAGCCACCAATTGTGCAAGTTCTCCCACTTAAAAAGATGAGAGAGGCCTGTAATTTTCATCATAGGTACACGTCAACTATGACAGACAAAATGAGATTTTTTTTCTCCAGAAAATCACATTGTAGGATTTTTTATGAATTTATTTGCAAATTATGGTGGAAAATAAGTATTTGGTCACCTATAAACAAGCAAGATTTTTGGCTCTCACAGACCTGTAACTTCTTCTTTAAGAGGCTCCTCTGTCCTCCACTCGTTACCTGTATTAATGGCACCTGTTTGAACTTGTTATCAGTATAAAAGACACCTGTCCACAACCTCAAACAGTCACACTCCAAACTCCACTATGGCCAAGACCAAAGAGCTGTAAAAGGACACCAGAAACAAAACTGTAGACCTGCACCAGGCTGGGAAGACTGAATCTGCAATAGGTAAGCAGCTTGGTTTGAAGAAATCAACTGTGGGAGCAATTATTAGGAAATGGAAGACATACAAGAACACTGATAATCTCCCTTGATCTGGGGCTCCATGCAAGATCTCACCCCGTGGGGTCAAAATGATCAAAAGAACGGTGAGCAAAAATCCCAGAACCACACGGGGGGACCTAGTGAATGACCTGCAGAGAGCTGGGACCAAAGTAACAAAGCCTACCATCAGTAACACACTACGCCGCCAGGGACTCAAATCCTGCAGTGCCAGATGTGTCCCCCTGCTTAAGCCAGTACATGTCCAGGCCCGTCTGAAGTTTGCTAGAGTGCATTTGGATGATCCAGAAGAGGATTGGGAGAATGTCATATGGTCAGATGAAACCAAAATATAACTTTTTGGTAAAAACTCAACTTGTCGTGTTTGGAGGACAAAGAACGCTGAGTTGCATCCAAAGAACACCATACCTACTGTGAAGCATGGGGGTGGAAACATCATGCTTTGGGGCTGTTTTTCTGCAAAGGGACCAGGACGACTGATCCGTGTAAAGGAAAGAATGAATGGGGCCATGTATCATGAGATTTTGAGTGAAAACCTCCTTCCATCAGCAAGGGCATTGAAGATGAAACGTGGCTGGGTCTTTCAGCATGACAATGATCCCAAACACACCGCCCGGGCAACGAAGGAGTGGCTTCGTAAGAAGCATTTCAAGGTCCTGGAGTGGCCTAGCCAGTCTCCAGATCTCAACCCCATAGAAAATCTTTGGAGGGAGTTGAAAGTCCGTGTTGCCCAGCGACAGCCCCAAAACATCACTGCTCTAGAGGAGATCTACATGGAGGAATGGGCCAAAATACCAGCAACAGTGTGTGAAAACCTTGTGAAGACTTACAGAAAACGTTTGACCTGTGTCATTGCCAACAAAGGGTATATAACAAAGTATTGAGAAACTTTTGTTATTGACCAAATACTTATTTTCCACCATAATTTGCAAATAAATTCATTTAAAATCCTACAATGTGATTTTCTGGAGAAAAAAAATCTCGTTTTGTCTGTCATAGTTGACGTGTACCTATGATGAAAATTACAGGCCTCTCTCATCTTTTTAAGTGGGAGAACTTGCACAATTGGTGGCTGACTAAATACTTTTTTTCCCCACTGTATGAAAACCACTGGGATACATGATAGTGGCAACAAATGGAGTTGGGTTGGATATAGTAATGGTAGGCTACAGTATTTCTTACAATCTTCTATTTTGACTGGAATTGTGTTGGTCATTGTTAATAAATGCAGCATTTCCTCATCAGATTGTGCTGCTTTCCCCTCTTCTTGTAATAGAATTGCTCAACGAGTCTGTGACCGCGGTTGCAGATTATTTTCTTCGGGGGTGCCCTTTGTTTTGTTTGAGCACATGCCTCCTAAATGGTCTGTGCACGGTCATGACCGCAGGCATGGAGAGGGGCGGATGGAGGGATGGGAAGATGGAGTGGAGAGAGTGATTTAGGAGTGGGGCTGGATCTGTGGATCCACTCTGAGAGCACCGGGGGAATCAAAACCAGATGGGGTCATTTGATGAGACGTGATTTGATTTGTGATTGGTACAAGGTCTCTTGTAAATTGGTGTGCGTGGGCTGGCTCCGAGACACCCCCTGTCACCACGGCAGTGAGATATGGAGAGGGCCATGCAATGTGTCACATCATCAATGACCTTTTTGGAATTAGTGTTTGTAGTGTTGGTCCTGAGGAGCATTATTCAAAACACTGACTAGCAGGCTACTGCACAGCGAGGGACAGCCAGTAGGGTTAGAGACGGCCATTTGTCACCAAGGCACGGTGAGTGTTCATTCTTAATCTATGTCTGTTTTAGCGTACTCTCAAGATGCACACAGAATGCATTAACTAGTCCTTAAAGTGTCCATCGTATCAGTCTGTAAGGCTGTGATCATTGACAATCCTAATAGCAGTCCTGGGTTACAATACATGTGTATTCGGGTAATTGTTATTTAAATACTTTTCTATTATGCAATATTTTATATTTTTGTATTTTCAAATAATGTGGCCCGAATCAATTACTTCTATTGGAAGTATTTTCAAATAATTTCCTTTAAATAGCCTACTACTTGAAAGTATTTTCAAATAGTTATTAGAAATGCTATTTTCAAATGCCTGGGTTAAATGCATGGGATTGTATTTCAGTCAGTGTATTTCAGGATTTTCAAATACTTTCCAAGTGTATTTCTAAATACATTCCAATATTCAACTGTGTCACGCTCTGGCTCCGGGACTGTGTATTGTGAGCCAGGGTGTGTTCATTTTGGTTGTGTTTCCTTGTTTGGTCGTGTGACTCCCAATCAGTGGTAACGAGTGTCAGCTGTCGGCTCGTTATCTCTGATTGGGAGCCATATTTAAACTGTCAGTGTTCACCTTAGTGTTGTGGGTTTTTGTTCCTTGTCAGTCATTGTAACTGAGGACTTCACGATTCGTCATTGTTTGTTGTTTTTTGTAGTGAGTACTTTAATTTAATAAAGTCATGTTCGCTCAACGCGCTGCGCTTTGGTCTCCCTCATTAGACGATCGTGACAGAAAAACCCACCTTAACCAGATCAAGCAGCATGAAGAAGAGAGAGGATGGACTTGGGAGCAGTTGAGTAGGAGTCTCGACTGGGCCAAGCCAAGAGAAGAGGAGAGAGGTTGGACTTTGGAGCAGTGGGGTGATAGTCTGGCGAGAACGATGGAGGCCTGGTCCACGAAGAGGAGAGAACCCCAGAAAATTTTTAGGGGGGGGCTCACGACGTCGGACCAGCAGGAGGCCGCGATAGAGCGGTCCAGTGGGTTGCCGGAGGAGGCCGTCGGGTTACGGGGGCCACTGGTCGAAGAGGGGATGGAGGAAGTAGAGGCACGGCGAGAGGTACTGGCGTGTGTTGCCAGTCCGGTCCGGCCCGTTCCAGATCCCGGTGTAGGGCCAATGGTGTGTGTCCCCAGTACAGTCCGGCCCATCCAAGCTCCCCGCACCAAGCCAGTGGTGTGCGTCGTCAGCCCTGTCCGGCCCGTTCCTGCTCTCCGCGCCAAGTCTGTGGTGCGCGTCGCCAGCCCTGTCAGACCCGTGCCTGCTCTCCGCACCAAGTCTATGGTGCGTTTCGTCAGCCCTGTCCGGCCTGTTCCTGCCACTCGCACCAAACCAGGGGTGCGAGTCGCCAGCCTGGTCCAGCCCGTTCCTGCTACTCGCACCAAGCCAAGGGTGCGAGTCGTCAGCCGGATTCTGCCTGTTCCTGCCACTCGCACCAAGTCAAGGGTGCGAGTCGTCAGCCGGATTCAGCCCATTCCTGCTACTCGCACCAAGCCAAGGGTGCGAGTCGTCAGCCGGATTCAGCCCATTCCTGCTACTCGCACCAAGCCAAGGGTGCGAGTCGTCAGCCGGATTCAGCCCATTCCTGCTACTCGCACCAAGCCAGGGATGCGAGTCTTCAGCCTGGTGAGGCCTGTTCCGGCTCCACGCACCATGCAAAGGGTGCGTATCGTCTGCCAGGTCCGGTCCATTCCTGCCTCACGCGCCAAGCCAGGGGTGCGCGTCGGCAGTCCTGATCCAGCTAACTGGGTCAGATCGGACTGGGGGCACTACGGGGGGATTGTAGTAGGGTGGTGGTCAAGCCCGGAGCCGGAGCCGCCTCCGAGGAGCAATACCCACCCAGCCCTTCCCTATTTGGGGTGTAGGCGCGGTCGGAGTCCGCGCCTTTAGGGGGGGGTACTGTCACGCTCTGGCTCCGGGACTGTGTATTGTGAGCCAGGGTGTGTTCATTTTGGTTGTGTTTCCTTGTTTGGTCGTGTGACTCCCAATCAGTGGTAACGAGTGTCAGCTGTCGGCTCGTTATCTCTGATTGGGAGCCATATTTAAACTGTCAGTGTTCACCTTAGTGTTGTGGGTTTTTGTTCCTTGTCAGTCATTGTAACTGAGGACTTCACGATTCGTCATTGTTTGTTGTTTTTTGTAGTGAGTACTTTAATTTAATAAAGTCATGTTCGCTCAACGCGCTGCGCTTTGGTCTCCCTCATTAGACGATCGTGACAAACTGCTTGTCAAAAAAAAGTGTATTTTAAAGTAAATGAAATACCCTAAATAGTATTTGAACCCAGGTCTGCCTAATAGCCCCAAAGAATCATTCCCCTTCAACCCTGCTCAACATGCTATCGTGCCCAATCTCCATTTCTCTCTCCATTTCCATGCTGGGTTCCTGATCCCTGCTAGAACCCCCTCCCACTTCACACATGCATACTATCATCCTGCCATCGCATAGCCTACTAGTGTATTCCTGAGCCCCAGATAGCTAGTCAACACTAGGCCATTGATTTCTCCAGGACCAATTAGCGTAGCGTCAAAGATCTCACTCACAAGGTTCAGGACAGTGGGGGATTCACACGCTTTAATCACACATCAATGTTAGCCCGGGAGCAACACACACACATACACACACACACACACACACACACACACACACACACACACACTCACACACATCAATGCTATCCCCGGAGCAATCTCAATCTTTCTCTTCTGTTTATCCTCGGCAACCCAAAGCCAAGTTGCTATCGATCGGGCAGTGCTAGCGGGGATAGCACTATCACTGGCCACTGCTCCTCGCAGCTGTGTGTGTGTGTTTATGTGTGTGTGTCCATGGCTTAGAGACAGTGGGACAGAAACCCTGAGTGATGATTTCCTCATAAACTGTCATTGATTTTATGACAGTGTGATCATGGCCATGGTGATGATGGTAATGCCATCTCTCTAGATCTCTGTCCCAATGGCACCCTATTCGTTCACTATGCGCTGGTTAAAAGTAGTGCACTATGTAGGGAATAGGGTGCCATTTGGGACGCAGCATAGATCTCCTTCCCTGTTAGAAAAGATTGGAGGAATTATCCTAACACCCGTTACCACTGATCTCTCTGAAGGCCTGTGGTGTGTGTGTGTGTGTGTGTGTGTGTGTGTGTGTGTGTGTGTGTTTGTGTGTGTGTGTGATCGGATTATAATGCACCTATTGCTAAGCAGATCTCCAGTTGCTAGCCAATAACTCATGCAAGTGAGTAAAATGGTTTGCGTATTTCACATTGATTGAAGAATTTACAAATCATGAAATGGATGATGGTTTTCATCAGTGGGTGACCAATGATTATATCTGAGCCTGTGGTCTTGCTGTGGTCTGGCCACTCATAACCACAGTCTCAAAAGCCCTTCTATTTAACCTCTTTTATCTTTGCCAATCATATTGCTTTCTTCCCCTCTCCCTCTCCTCATTGTAAAATGTTCTTACATGTTACTGAGCCGTTTTATAGAGTGTGTCTGATGGCACCTTTGAACAGTATTACTATACAAGAGAGCAGAACAGGTTATTATACTGTAATTCTCTTATAGCCCTTGATTACCACTGTTGGTATTATCCCACACCATAAAGCAGGAGAAATGACGAATAGGTTGACTGCAGTGTAATAATCCCATAATCCATAGGAGAGGAGCTAAGGGATAACTACTGTTTGATTACCTAATCATTAGGCCTAGTCTAGAGGGTCTGTCTGCTCAGATCAGAGAGTTTCTCTGTAGGTTCTACAGGGCGTGTGTGTGTGTGTGTGTAGGTCTATGTACATGCTGTTTGTGTGCCTGCGTGTGTCTGAATTGTCAAGCAAGGTGAAGTGAAGGGAAAGGTAAAGGGGGATACCTAGTCAGTTGTACAACTGAATGCATTCAACCAAAATGTATCTTCCACATTTAACCCAACCCCTCTGAATCAGAGAGGTGCGTGGGGCTGCCTTAACCGACGTCCACGTCATCGGCGCTCAGGGAGCAGTTGTTGTTGGGGGTTAACTGCCTTGGTCAAGGGCAGAACAGCAGATTTTTCCACTTTTCCGGCTCGAGGATTCGAAGCAGAGGCCTTTCGGTTACTGCCCCAATGCTCTTAACCACTAGGCTACGTGTGTGTGTGTTGTGTGTGGTGTGTGTGTGTGTTGTGTGTGTGTGTGTGTGTTATTTTAGGAGGCTCCGTGTGTTCTCTGGCAGGGTCTTCGTGGTCCTGATGTTGGCCGAGGGCAGGACGTGGGAACCCTTTCTCACTGTTGTTCCATCTGTTCTACTCTGTAACGACACAGGAGGGTGAGGAGGGGAGGGTGTTATGGAAGAGGAACAAAGAGGGACAGAAAGCCTTTTATTATCTATTTCACTTGTTTTGACAATGTAAACATATGTTTCCCATGCTAATAAAGCCCCTTAAATTGAAAATTGAATTGAGAGAGAGAGCGATAGAGAGCGATAGAGAGAGAGAGCAATAGAGAGCGATAGAGAGAGAGATAGAGAGAGAGAGTCATAGAGAGAGAGAGAGAGAGCGATAGAGGGAGAGAGAGAGGATGGAGAGAGAAAATAAGAGAGAGAGAGGCAGAGACACAGAGAGAGTGAGAAAGAGAGAGAGAGAGACAGAGAGATAGAGAGATAGGGAGAGAGAGAGCCATAGAGAGAGAGAGAGCGATAGAGGGAGAGAGAGAGCGAGAGGATGGAGAGAGAAAATAAGAGAGAGAGGCAGACAGACACAGAGAGAGAGAGAGAGAGAGAGAGAGAGAGAGAGAGAGAGAGAGAGAGAGAGAGAGAGAGAGGGAGAGAGAGAGAGAGAGAGAGAGAGAGAAAGCCTAGGAGACACAGATGGTCCAGTGAAGGGCTAGGACTTCCTGAGGTCGCTAGCTGCCTCTCAACTTCCTGGGGGCGTCGTCTCTGCCAAGCCAATAAGAACCTTCCTCTCACCTTCTGACACCTTGTCGTCCTGGAAACACAGCTCATTCATCACCTGGTGTCACTGTGCATCCTGGTCATGACACATAACTTTGTTGCATAATTCAACCTTGTCTGAAGAGTAAGGACGGCACAATTCACAACTTTCCAAACAAAACTCTTTCTCTAACTCTTTCTCAATCTCGATGTCTCTCTATCTAATTTTCCTTTACTACTGACAAATTTAGAGGTGTGTTCTGGTAAAAATCCCCTAGAGATAAGACAAGAGATATACATTATAGCTAACCCCAGCAAAGGACCATCCCTCTGTAATATAGACCTGAATATTATTTCTGGTGCAGTCTTACATAAGACTCCATGCCAAGCAGGCACCTGATTCTGAGATATAAATTGCAAACATACATAGACTGTAGCTAACCCTGCCGCTGAAACTTTACATAATACAGTCCTGAATAGAGTCTGTGCTACATAAGACCCTATGCCAAGCGGGCACCTGTGAACCTGTGAAATCATTGAGTGATTATTATTACATAATCTCCCCTGCATGATCTATGATCCTCTCCTTAATCCACTCCACTGCATCACCGTGACTACTAGGTGTGTGTGTGTGTGTGTTTTGCCTCTAATTTTCCGACAGTGGGTTTTCCTGTGCAGCACAGAGTGGCTCAGGGCATGGCATGGAATTGGGCTCCGTCCCTGGCTCTGTACACACACACACAATGCCCCCGTACGTAACAGAGCCAGGGACGGAGCCCAATTCCCATGCCCATGCCCTGAGCCACTCTGTGCTGACCGGAAACACACTTCCGGGAAAATCTAGAGGCAAAAACACACACACACACACCCCTAGTAGTCACGGTGATGCAGTGGAGTGGAAAGGTCAGATGTGAGTAGATGGATGACGCACGGTTGTCATGATTGTGTGGTGTGGTGGAATGGCATGGCTCAGAAGCACGCATCTTTAGCTCCACTGATTGCTTCTGTCCCTATGGGTTTGGCCAATTAGCACACAGGCCCCAAATCGTACTTCCCTGATTCCTCTACAGACACGAAGAGAAAGAAAGATATAAAAATAATTTCGCTGCCTAAAAATGTGCAAGAATGTTCTTCAGAAGAAATAATAGCCTTGATGTAAGCTAAACAAACAGAAACATACAACTCATTCTATGAGAGTAGTATTTACATTCTGCCTATGTCAAACAATGAATTGGAGGCATATGATTGGTTTATTAGGACTCTCTTATTATTGTTGCATATTTACTCATGGGGAATAACACTTGATGTGTTTTTCATAGGGAGTAGCTGCTGTTCTCCTGTTTTGAAAAGCCATTTGTTGTGTTGTATTGACACCATGCAGATTGTGTTGGTTCCCTGCGTCTCCTTGGACCTAGCGGCTCAACGTGCCCACAGCTATGAGCTACAGATTAATCACACTGCTTTAATGTCTCACCATTCCCTGCTGAGACAGCGCTAAAGTTACACAGAGAGAGAGGGGAGGGAGAGAGAGACAGAAGGGGGGAGTGGGAGGTAGGGAGCAAGAGAGATGGGGAGTGGGAGGGAGAGGGGGGATAGAGATAGAGAGAGACAGAGAGAGAGAGAGAGAGAGAGAGAGAGTGAGAGAGAGAGAGAGAGAGAGAGAGAGAGAGAGAGAGAGAGAGAGAGAGAGAGAGAGAGAGAGACAGAGAGAGAGACAGAGAGAGAGACAGAGAGAGAGAGAGAGAGAGTGAGAGAGAGAGTGAGAGAGAGAGAGAGAGACAGAGAGAGAGAGACAGAGAGAGAGACAGAGAGAGAGAGAGAGAGAGAGAGAGAGAGAGAGAGAGAGAGAGAGAGAGAGAGTGAGAGAGAGAGAGAGAGAGAGAGAGAGAGAGAGAGAGAGAGAGAGAGAGAGAGAGGGATTGTAGAGAAAGGGATGGTGCTGTGTTAAGCAGCTTTCCACGCTCCTTAGTTACAGCGCCACAAGGGAGCCTGGCACACTTCTGGTACCCACCTACAGCTAGTTACCGTAACAATCTAGCAGTTCTTCTTCCTCGCCACTTCCTCCTCCTTCTCCTCTTCCTTCTTATCTTATTCTTAACTTCTTCTTCTTCTTCTTCTTCTTCTTCTTCTTCTTCTTCTTCTTTTTCTGTCTCCTCCTTCTCCTCCACCCCCTCCTCTTCCATCTCACAAGCTCATCCTCCTCCTCTCCCTCACCTCTCCCTCCACCTCATCCTCCTTCACCACCTATCCCCCTCCTCCTCCAGTTCACCCCCAAACTCCTTTTTCACTTCCTGACCTCTCCTTCCACCTCACCTCCTCCTCCTCCTCCTCTCTCTCACCACTGCTATCTGAGTGGTGAGCCGTCACGACTGAGCGGCACAACCCCCGCCAGGCGACTGCTACTTTTGTGCCCACACACAGACACACACGACTACTGCCTGGCGCTGCGTAGACATCCATCCATCAGCGAGCGTGTCACACAAATTTCTGTCAACCCTGTCTGTCTCAATTATCCCTGGGAGCGGCTAGGGCTTATGCTGCTACAGCCACCACAGTCCCCCTGGTAGAGTTCTCTCGCACTACAGCACGGGACCCCTGCTAGTCATAAGCGCACGCACACAAACTGTCACACCAGCCTCTGGAGAGCCTTTAGCGACTACAGCCCTCAATCATCTCTCTTTCAGCACCGCCACAATAAAAGACAAAAGAAGGATGGAGTGCCTTCTGATGCTCAGGGGAGCGTGGACTAGAGAAGTATTGTGTGTGTGTGTGTGTGTGTGTGTGTGTGTGTGTGTGTTTGTTCACAGTAAAAGCCAGTTCAATGTTCCAGACAGTAATGGAGGGGTAAATACAGACATCATACAAAAAATAACCCTTAGTTTGGCCCTAAGGAAGAAGTTATTTTTAGAAGGATTCTAAAGAGCTTTGGTTAATACACAGAAAGTGTTTATTTTGAGACAACTTGTTCCAACCTTATATCCAGAACATATTTGTTTTGTGTATATAGCCTGCCTTTAATATAATACAACCTATGTCCTTCTTGAATAAAAGTAAAATGCTGTGTAGTGTTCAGAGCTCTTAACACAAAGGAGATGATGGTATAATTGTTTGACCATAGGAAAAAAATCATTAAAAAAGGGAAAAAGGCCACAAGAGAGAATATTAGACGATGGTTTGATGGGCTGTTCACTGAAGAAGAAAGAAGAGGAGAGTGACCTGAGGGTTATTATAAGTCATGATCGTAATCATCGTCCTCCTAACGCGCCATCTGGAATGCTGACAGCTGATTGGTCAGTTGACCCCACCCCGAGCCCCAGCGACCCAATGATTGACAAGGATACACCTGAGGGTGCCATGAGCCCAATATGGCCACGTCTAACATGGCACCCTATTCCTTATATAGTGCACTACTTTTTTACCAGAGCCAATTCGGTAGTAGTGCACTATGTAGGGTATAGGTTGCAGTCTCTATAATCATTATTTGAATGGTATCCATACCTCATAGGCCTATCTGCTTTAAAGCTGAAATCCGTAACGGTGAAACTGCCACATCCGTTTGCAATATTACAACAACAAAGACGTTACTTCAAACAACAAACAATGTTTTCTTCCGTCATTGCACCAATGCTACGATTTTCTTTTTTACCACGACGCTGGACGCTCATTTCCTCAAAACAAAAACAATAACAAATGTGCCTGGGGCGAACAGTGGCGCTGTTTCCCCTATCGTCCATCCCAGCTTTAGCCAAGGATAGGCCTATTTCATCTCTGTGAAATAAAATAAAATAACATGCCCTGCAATCTCCGCTCTTAAATTAAATTGTTCCGGTAGTGTAGTGATTTGGGCGCCATCCCTAAGTGAGGCTGTCTCCTTTGTGTGTGTGTGTGTGTGTGTGTGTGTGTGTATGTTTTGCCTCCTCTGCCATAAGACAACCAGCACAAAGAGGAGGCGGCAGGCGGCGCGCTCCAAACACGATTTTCCACTTGTAAACAAAATGAGATTATTTTTTGGGCCATTGAGATTATTCCATTCCAGGCACTCACATTGTGTCTCAAAGAAACCAGCACAACAAACACATTATATCTAAGAAACTGAAAAGAAAGAATAAGAATTGGTCTACTGTATATTCAATTCTATTGATATTTATCTTTATTCTTTATGATTATGATTATGATGATGATGATGATTATGATTATTATTATGATTATTATATTAGGCCTATATAATGTAATACACAGGCATGGCAGTAGCACTAACAGGTGACAACAGACACAACAACACATGCTTCTACTGTAACCACATAAGCCAAATAACACTAATGAAGCCAGCTTCATTTTTCATGTCACTCCAGCCACGCTCCAATTGGATTTTAATCTGCCCACTACTGATTAGTAATTTAACTCCCCAGCAGTTCTCTCATTTGTTCCACAACAGTAGAACCCAACAGTGTGACAGAGAGAGAACCAGAGAACCAGGGTCGTATTCATTAGGCACCAAACGGAAGGAAACTAACTGAAACAGGGAGGGTTCTACCTTGACTTGTCTAATAAGACACACTTGTGGTCCTTTTCCAATGCAAAGCATTTTGCTACGTTTTAAAAATCAGTGTGTACTAATTAATATGACCCAGAGAACCAGAGAAGCAGCCAGCTGATAGATATGAATAGGGATTTAAGGGTTGTTCATCGCCATCTGTTGGCTGGTGGAAGCACTGCAGTTAGTAACACATGACGAGATTGATTGGCTGGCTGGTCTCTCATAATATAATATATAATAATATAAAGTGTTTTACATGTTTTATGTATAGGATGTACACACTCTCTGGGTGTACAGATGCCCAGAGGGTAAGAGCAGGACAAGGTTATTCAACCTAGTCAATCTGTCATTCACTACAGTCAATCTGACTTTCAGTTATTCAATCTGTCTGGTCTGGAACAGCAGAGTGGCTCTGACAAAGTGGCTCTGGGGTCAAAGGTTCAACAGCTAACTAGCAACAGAGGGGAAACCAGCCAGGTCACCCGTGATATAAGTCAGTATTCGACGTCCATCCATGTCTGAGGACATCGGGAGATGATGTGGAAACCAGCCACTAGGGGCAACAGTAAGCGCTGTTACCTTTAAGTAGGTTTCAGTGTTGCTAGGGCATTGTGTAAGCATCTGTTGTTTTTTAGATTTTTGTTTTAAGCCAATGCCAAACCTTAACTCTTATCTTAACCATTCAGAGTTAATGCCTAACCTTAAGATTTTGGAGTTAATGCCTAAACTTAACCCTAACATAACAAATGTGGAGTTAATGCCTAAACTTAACCTTAAACACTTCGAAATTGGATGTTTGAGAAACATGGATGAACGTCTAATTCTGACGTGAGACTGTGAGAGCTAGTTGAGGAAACATTGCACTCAGAGTCATATTATATTGTACAGACCAGGTCTCCAACCCTGTTCCTGGAGAGCTACCCTCCTGTAGGTTTTCGCTCCAACCCCGTTTGTAACTAACCTGATTCATCTTATCAACCAGCTAATTATTAGAATCAGGTGCGCTAATTTAGGGTTGGAGCGAAAACCTACACGATGGTAGTTCTCCAGGAACAGGCAGGGTTGGAGAGCCCTGGTACAGACATTTTTACCCATTCTCTACAAATAGATAATATGAATTATACATGGCCAAGGGTGGACTTGACTTGATAACCATCTGTGGGATAGAGAAGGAGGAGAGAGGAGAATAAAGTGACTATAGTACAGTGGTCCCAAACTCGCTACCCACAGGCCACCAAAAGTGGCTTGTGGGCCTGATGTGGTCCGCGAGCTAGGAGTTTGAGACCACTACTTATGCAAAACGAATACATACTTTAGTAAAACTGATATCATGCATCAATACAGTGCTCAGCGCAAACAGAATAAATCTCTCATCCCTCACTTGCCCCCAACTAGCAGATGCAGTTTTTTCTAATGCTGTGATCCCCATATTAGTCCACTAGATGGCGACAACCAACTAGAAGACTGAACACCACTGGACCGCGAGCACAGGGAAGAGAAGTGGTAAAAGAAGAAATAATAAATATCAGTAGAAGAGTGCATCATGACATCCATTGCTACTTAATATTTACAAACAGTGGCCCTAAAAGCACCACATTAAAAACCAGTTATAGATCTTGTTTCATGAGGCTTTGGAGGTCTACAGTATGATCAATTTTATAAACTAATGTAATATGGTTGCTTGGAAGAGTTGCTCCTAATTTCCATATGAGATGATGCAGCCACTTAGTGGAGCCTCCAATGGACGGTAAACTAATCTCTAACACAAATTCAACATCACAGCCATATTAGCCAGGATTATACATGATGTATCTATTGATTCAATTTGCTACTCTGCTCTCCAGGGGAACCACTAAAATTGTAGCTAACAGTTCAAGCAATTGAAATCAGTATGATAACACTATGAAGATGAATCACAATGAGGTAGTGTGGTATTTTATCTAGTGTGTGTGTGCTTGTGCGTGCGTGCGTGTTTACAGGCCTACGACGTGAGAGTGTGTGCGTGTGTGTGTATAATTCTCCAGTCTGTTAGTACCACCAGAAGGCAGGCCCAGGGCGGTTCCTCCTGCGTGGGCTGTATGCCTGGTGCTCAGTGCCTAGAGCCTGTTGGCTGACAGTGAGATAGCTCTACTGCCTGAGGTAAGCAGGATACACCACGGGCCAGTTTCACACTGACTCCCACTCAGGGTAAATAGAGTATATCTCTCTCTCTCTCTCTCTCTCTCTCTCCCGCCCTGTCTTTTTCTCCCTTCCTCCCCCTCGCACACCTGTCATCTCTTTCTCTATCTCTCTTTTTCTGTCTACCATTTTCTCTCTCTTCCTTCCCTCCCTCTGTACCCCAACCTCTCTCTCTCTGCTACCCTCTTTCTCTCATTCTTCGTACCCCTTCTAAGGATCTCCCCATGGATGTCTCCCAATAGCTTTGTGGCCTGTTGCAGCATTGCAGCATGGCTGGGGAATTGCCAGTCTAAGCCGATCGATCAGTCTATGTATCTCTCAATCTGTCAGTGAAGGCGGAGGAAGAAGAACACAGAGAAGTGGTGGTGGTGCCACGCCTGCTGAAGTTCTGATCACCCAATCACACAAGATGGAACTTCCAAAACCATTAGAATTATGTTAATCAGCCAATCCAGGTGGAGAAAGAGGAACACAGAGAGATGGTGCCATGTCAACTGTAGTTCCAATCACCCAATCACACAGCATTCAACAGCCATTGGAATATGTAAATGAGGTACTCCAGGTGGAGTTCTATAAAGAGTGGTGACATGGTAACACAGCTAAATGGGGCTATATCGAAAGGTCCTCCAGGAACAGAGATTGGGAGAGGAGATTCAAGATAGCAGCCATTTCAGCCACCCTTATGCCCTCATGCAATCAGACACATCTTCAGAGCTCATCATGAGAGCAATTTGGTAATTAAACGACAAGACGAAATATATTCTCTGGGACCACCACTCATTAGCCTTTACTTCTTCAATCTCTAATATATTTTAGTGCTCTTTTTCTTGTTAACTCTCCCTCTGACACTTTGTAGCTATCATGTCTTCAATGTGATCTCTTTGTTGGGAATGGGCATAAAGGGAATTGTGAATGGGCAGCCACTTAACACTCAGCTACAGCTAGGAACCTTCTCATCTCACACCTCCTGCTTGCTAGGTAGAGGAGAGGATGCTCTCTCTCTCTCTCTCTCTCTCTCTCTCTCTCTCTCTCTCTCTCTCTCTCTCTCTCTCTCTCTCTCTCTCTCACTACACAAACGGGCACTGCCTCTGTCTCGGTGGAAACCATGCCTTTCTGGGTCAACACACACATACACCGGTGGAAATGTGACCTAAGCAACACGGCATCCGACCAGTTTAACCCCCAGGTTGCCAAGAAACACCCTCTTGAGCTCAAGAGGTTGGCGGCACCTTAATTGGGGAGGACGGACACGTGGTAATGGCTGGAGCGGAATCAGTGGAAAGGTATCAACAACATCAAACCCATGGTTTCCAGGTGTTTGATAATAATAATAATAATATGCCATTTAGCAGACGCTTTTATCCAAAGCGACTTACAGTCGTGCGTGCATACATTTTTTGTGTATGGGTGGTCCCGGGGATCGAACCCACTACCTTGGCGTTACAAGCGCCGTGCTCTACCAGCTGAGCTACAGAGGACCACATTGATGCCATTCCATTTGCTCCGTTCCAGACATTATGAAGACCCGTCCTCCCTTCAGCAGCCTCCACTGCTCTTGAAGTGTTGGTGGGTGGGAGGATGTGTCTGTGTGTGTGTGTGTGTGTGTGTGTGTGTGTGTGTGTCTATGTGGGAGGATAGGAGGATGGGGATAGGGGGATGCACTGCTTTATTCCTTTATTCTGTCTCCATCTCCCAGGGAGATGGGTTCCAGACCAGACTCTACATGGGCCAATTAGATTGAGCCTTCTATGGGTTTCAGTTAATAAAAACGCTGTGTAGTGCTGCACTGTTGTTGTGCTGCACTGTTGTTGTGCTGCACTGTTGTTGTGCTGCACTGTTGTGTGTATGTGTGTGCACATGTGTCTGCCCTCTCCCTGGGCAGTCCTTTACTAGCATGGCTCTGCTAGCTAATGGTAATGGTTCAGGTCTGGCTTGGGATGGAGGGAGAGAAGCTGCTCCTTCTCTGCTCTGGTAATGAGAGACAAATCAGTATTCAGGTCCAGTGGGATTTAGGCTAACTGGTGAATCCACTAGACTACTACAAAACCTCTGATGAAGCCTGGTTGGATAGTACTGTATGTAGAATGCAAAACAATCCTTTGATTCAGGGGGGAAGGAGAGGGAAAGTGGTTAAATTTGAGTGATCTTCAATCTACATAACATTCACACACATGGTTTCTTGTTTTGCTAGCTAGCTAACTGACTAACTAAGTAGCAGTGTTTTGTTTTAAAATGCCAGGGCTTGAGGTTGAGGAGAAGTCTGATGCAAAAGGTCAGTGGAGAAGTCTTGCTGTGATGGCAGAGGCTTAAGGGCCGTTATTGCTACTCTGGAATATTGATGAGTGGTGAGTTTTCTGGTGCCAGGTGGGTGCTACTTGTTGGTAGTGGAGGAGTAGCTGTCAGGCGGATGTGATACGGACGTCTGTGGACGTTGGGGACGGTGAGCTGCACTGCTAAACGGCCTGTTCCTGACCCACAATTCCCCCCTGGCTGTGACCATCTTGCTTCATCCCTGTGACCGTGATGCTGCCTCCCACACCACTCAGGCCATTGACGATACCAAAATAAACAGCTTCAGCTCCCATCCTGACAGCTTTTAGCTGCCAAGTACGTAATGCAGTAAAAATACTACTACTACTAGCATACAGATAAACTGTGTATATTGGCGTCACTGGGGGTCCACAATCCTGTATGTGAAATGTAATACAATTCCCTGGAGTGATACAGTGCTACAGTATCTATGTTTGGTTACAGGGTGGACGTGTCTGTGTGTGAACGGTATGTAGATCCATCTGTGTTTGGTGATGTCACTGGGGGTTCAATCCTCTGAGTAATGTGGTGTACAGTTGGTTCGGGGGAAGCAGGGTTCGAATATGAGTGTATGTGAATGTTTTCTAGATCAATCTGTGTTTGTTGACGTTACTGGTGCCCCACATATGAATTACTTCCTGATTAGAAGGGAAAGAATGAAAATGGTCTTCCAGGACCACAAAGGAATAGCCCTGGGCTAGAATAGAACCAAATAGAATAGAATGTAATAGAATTTAATATAATCAAATTGAATAGACACTCTAGTCTTCTGCGCTTCAGCTATCTACACATGATTTATACACAATCTATACATGTTTTCTACATGCTACATATCACAACCTGTGTTTTAAAACCATTGATAAACTGGGTGGTTCGAGCCCTGAATGCTGATTGGCTGACAGCCGTGGTATACCACGGGTATGACAAAAATTTATTTTTACTGCTCTAATTACGTTGGTAACCCGTTTATAATAGCAATATGGCACATCGGGGGTTTGTGGTATATAGCCAATATACCACGGCTAAGGGCTGTATCCAGGCACTCCGCGTTGCGTCGTGCGTAAGAACAGCCCTTAGCCGTGGTATATTGGCCATATACCACACCCCCTCGTGCCTTATTGCTTAAGTAATAAACCCATTGCATCTTGTACGTCAACTGTGCTATCTATTCTATCTACAACAGCTATAGCTACAAGATAGTGTTTCTGCCTCAGACAACTTTGTCAGTTTCCATCACATCACTTTACTTGGACGACCGAACCCGAAAGCATCCCATCCTCAAGCTCTACTGAGCTTTACTGGATGAGTGAAAGAGGAGAGTTTCTAGTATTTTTGACAGTGTCATGACAACCACTGAACTTGGACAGTGAAATTGTGATGTCTTGTGTGATAGAAGGAGATGGAATAGTTCAGTCATATTCTGCCATCAAGCTTTGCTTCGTAGCATTCAGGCTCTTACAGATGGGCAAAGAGAGAATAGAAGTTACACAGATAAATGTGAGATGTTCCATTTAGTTTGTGACATTTCTCTCCCGAAATCTATCCTGCCACTGGCTTCACAGTCATCGGGCCCTGTTCTACATAGCATCTGAGTGGTCCCTAGTTCAGGGTCATTGACTCGCATTGCCATGGCTGCTTTTGAACTCTGCCTCTGAACATTTTGTCCTTCCCTACTCCCTCTTGTTCCTGATACTTGTCCCTGGTACTGCTCCAACAACTAGGGCATCAAAGACAGAGCTGTGGCCACTGGCCAGCGTCACACACACACATACACGCATATATACACAGGCTTCAAAAGGCTCATTCGGGCTCACGAGCAATCACTCAGAGATCAAAACAACCACAACCACACATCCTGTAGCACTTTCTGTCTTCACATCTCATCCTTCCATCTTCGCTCATGACGGCGTTTTCCTCAAAACGCTGACCACAATCTATCTGTGATCTCCTCTCTCTAGCAGAACATCCAGTTATCAAACCAATTACCTGTCATTACATTTTTCTACAAAAGCATCTGCCATGGGTTTTTCATGGAAACCATGGTGATGTTATTTGTCTGCTGGACCATTGTGTCAATTTGTGAACGTGAGGTGACATACCTCTCTCTATCTGAGACTAGTCTCTCCAATAGTATCCAGCTGCAGCCCTGCTAGCCTGTTACTAAAACCAATACTATTGACGTCTACTGGCTGTGGTTAATCCCTACTACATACACGTGGACTACTGCTTTTCTTTCCTAGATTCCTTTCCTCCTTCCCCATCTCCCTTTCCTTATCTCCTTTCCTAGCTCCCTTTCCTACCTTGCTTTCCTCATTTTCTTTCCTAGATTCCTTTCCTCACTCACTTTCCTAGCTACTTTAATTTTTCTCGTTTCCTATCTTACTTTATTTCCTAGCTTCCTTTCCTCCTTTCCTAGGATCCTTTCCTTCCCTACCTCCCTTTCTTCGCCTCCATCCCTATCTCCCTTTTCTTATCGCCTTTCCTTTCCTATCTCCTTTCCACCTTTCCTAGCTCCCTTTCCTAGCTTCCATTCCTTCCAAGGTATGTTCACCCACCAGCCCTTTGGCAAAACAAAACACGTAAGTGGATGTGTCAATCACATAAGAGGAACATTTTGACACATTGAAGCGAATGTCAATCATCTTGCGATTCCTAAGAAATTGTCTTCCTACAAACACCTCATAATAATTCCTTGGTTCTATAATAGGGTGGCAGGTAGCCTAGCGGTTAGAGCGTTGGGCCTGTAACCGAAAGGTCACTGGTTTGAATACCCAAGGTGAAAAATCTGTAGATGTGCCCTTGGTCTGACTACACAACATCAAGCAAAAAAACAAACAAGGTGCAATTGTGATCTATTAACACTACTGTAAGTGTAGTTATCCCCTGAGAGAAAAAGAGGCCATCTCCTGGCTGTCTGGCCCTGCAAGTCCTGTCTGCCAGATCCCTGCTAATAAAATAGGACCAGGCTCTGGGCTGCACGAAGCAAGCCAGGCAGCTGAGCTGGTGAGTGTCTATAGTACTATGGTTTGATCTCATTAGCTAGGTTTCCATCCAATTGGCGACACATTTTCATGTGAATATTCTAAAATCCACATAAAGAAAACATGTGCATTTTCCCACCAGTGGGGTGTTTCCACCAAATTGACTTGTTGCAGATAATAATCAGTGTGTAATGACCTAGTGGACACAAAATGTACTTTTTCCGCTTAACTTTTCATGTACCGAATAAAGACCTAAAGTTCAATTTGTTTCCATTGCATTTTCAACTCTACCGATAGTTTTGTCACAAAAACTGTTGTATTAAGTAGCAAATGTTCCTACTCTGGTCTTGGCAAGTGCGCTCTAGGCAACAGCTTGCAGATACAGTGTGGGTAGGCTGTGTGGACAGGCTACATCAGGGTTCCCCAACAAAACCACTCAGGGTTCCCCCAAGTTTTCAGAGCAAACAAAATAATACACTTTTTTTCTTGTGTGGAATTGTTCTTGTTGGACATAAAAGACAGTAAATAAACACCAGGAAATCAGCTCCAAATGATTTTATTTTAAGAAATCTGTTCCCAAGTATTCCCACGCATAATAGAGAGACACAACGTGATCGTATAAAAATGTAAGCAAGGTTTGAAATTATTATGTTTTAGTCAAACATCTTTTTGGGCTTCTTGTGGTCAATTTGTAATTATGTTCCGGCCTCCTGACCATCCGCTCAAGAAAAATCTAGTTGATGATCCCTGGGCTACATAATGAGATTATTATGGATAAGAGCGAGAATATTTGTATTTGTCAAACAGAAGTCAAGCATCGATCATCATGTCACCAGAATAAGACCCTCTATATTTATTGGAAAGCAGCATCAAGCTCATCACCGTGCACTTTCACCACCCTGTGAAGTTCATCATAACTTATTTCACCTGTAGCCTAAGTGCATGGTTTCCCGAGTTGTAGTGGGAGGACCACACAATCTTGGAGGGCTGGTGGCCTGGCGGTTGGGAGCTTGGGCCGGTGGCTGATGGATCGCTGGTTCGGGTCCCCGTTTTTGACCTTGTGGGAGATCTGTCGACGTGCCCTTGAGCAGGGCGTTGACCCTGGTTGCTTCTGTGTGTCGCTCTGGATGGGAGTCTGTTAGATGACAAATGTGATGTAGTTGTTGAGCGGCTTCACTGCAAGTATATTGTATGTTTTAAATATTCAATAAAAAATAAAATAAAATACATATGTATCTGCATGAGATATGGTTTTATGTCATTGCCATGGAGACAGGCTAACAACTGCTTGGACAGGGGTGTCACAACTCAAAACATGGTGTTGTAACTGGAGGAAGTCGATAATAACACTTCCTAATAATGCATTTGATAAGCGTACCTATTAAGCCCATGTACCCATTAAGCCCACTTCTATCTTTGGATAAAATACAAATACAAACTTACTTCTATTCAATGTTTCAAACAATTCATCTGGTTGTTAAAGACATAACAGTTTTTATTCTAAGCCAATCAGATGTTTAATTATTAAGTTAATGAGAGTTGTGTGTAAGTTCCCACTAGTGGCCAATTTCAAAGCTGCAAAGAAACTTTGATGTTGAGGCGACCCTCGGATAAACACATTTTACAGATATTTTTAGTACCTTCTCGGATACCACCAGTGGTGGAAAAAGTACCCAATTGTCATACTTGAGTAAAAGTAAAGATACATTAATAGAAAATGACTCAAATAAAAGTGAAAGTCACCCAGTAACATACTACTTGAGTAAAAGTCTAAATGTACTTGGTTTTAAATATACGTAAGTATTAAAAGTCAATGTAAAAGTATGAATCATTTCACATTCCTTATATTAAGCAAACGAGACGGCACAATTTTATTGTTTTTTATTTATTAATGGATAGCCAGGGGCACACTCCAACACTCAGAGGTCATTTACAAACGAAGCATTTGTGTTTAGTGAGTCCACTAGATCAGAGGCAGTAGGGATGACCAGGGATGTTATCTTGATAAGTGCATGAATTGGACCATTTTCCTGTCCTGCTAAGCATAAAAAATGTAACGAGTACTTTTGGGTGTCAGGGAAAATGTAAAAAGTACATTATTTTCTTTAGGAATGTAATGAAGTAAAAGTAAAAGTAGTCAATAATATAAATAGTAATGTACAGACACCCAAAAAAACACTCAGACATCATTTACAAATGAAGCATGTGCGTTTACGAAAATGTATGCACGCACTACTATAAGTCGCTCTGGATGAGAGTATATGCTAAATGAGGTAAATATAAATGTAGTGAGTCTGCCAGATCAGAGGCAGTATGGATGACCAAGGATGTTCTCTTGATAAATGCGTGAATTGAACCATTTTCCTGTCCTGCTAAGCATTAACAATGTAACAAGTACTTTTAGGTGTCAGGGAAAATGTTTGGAGTAAAAAGTACATTATTTTCTTTAGGAATGTTGTGGAGTAAAAGTAGTCAAAAATATAAATAGTAAAGTAGAGTACAGATACCCCAAAAAACGACATAAGTACTTTAAAGTATTTTTACTTAAGTACTTTACACCACTGCTTACCACTGACAAGTTCACCATGACCCATCGGACAGGTGTTTGTCTATGACACAGGAGATGCAAGGATATTCAGCAACTCACTGACGCATGCTGGAACAGGACTTGTTCTATGAAGAAGCAACATAGACCTACACAGCTAGTTCCAACCCTATGGAGGATCTAAAGTAGTGGAGGAGGTAGTTCGCAGCTCAGTAATGTAGCCTTGTCCAGTGATGCCCTCTTCCCTGTGCATCCCCACCTAACAGTACACAGCTTCCAACCAACTTATTCTGCCATGTGACTTACAAGTCAAATGTCAACCCTTGGAGGAAGAAATCAGCTCCTTGGCACAGTAGGGTGGAAGCAGTGTGGCTTTAATTGGTCCACCAAATCACAGCGGCACAATTCTTCCATCCCTGCAATCACTGATATACCCCCGATCCAATTACGGCTGGCTTAGATACTATGGCTGCGATGGGTTTCAAAGCATCACAGACACACAGCTCCTCGTTTCCCACAACCCAATGTGGCTTTAGGCGGCGGACATCAAAGCTTTGTGGACGAGGGCTGGCTGACGCACGCACTGGAGCAACGACGTACACACGCCAACGGAAGCATTGACACATACACCACAGAAACACACACATAATACACACACGGCCAATTCCCTGACCCCCTGTGTGTGTTTTACTCCTAGCTATTACATACAATGGATCAGAGACCAGACCTCCTGTCGTGGAAATTAGTTTCAAAGGGGTAATCTGGAATTTAGATGCAGTTTCCCATTTAGTATACTGATCTATATTTCCTCTGTAGGAAATTGGAAAGGTCTGCCTGTGGTTTTAATGGTCTATGGAGGGAGTCATCATTAACTATATAATCTATTTATTTGGTGGAGGTGGGGGGGTTGTGTGTTTGGGGAGAAAGAGCAAGAAAGAGAGACAGAGAGAGAGAGACAGAGAGAGAGAGAGAGAGAGAGAGAGAGGGGGGGGGAGAGAGAGAGAGAGAGAGAGAGAGAGAGAGAGAGAGAGAGAGGGGGGGGGGAGAGAGAGAGAGAGAGACAGAGTGACAGAGAGAGAGAGACAGAGAGAGAGAGCCAGAGAAAGAGAGAGAGAGAGAGAGAGAGAGAGAGAGAGAGAGAGAGAGAGAGAGAGACAGAGAGAGAGAGAGAGAGAGAGAGAGAGAGAGAGAGAGAGAGAGAGAGAGAGAGAGAGAGACAGAGAGAGATAGAGAGAGAGAGCGAGAGACAGAGATAGAGAGAGAGAGACAGAGAGACAGAGAGAGAGAGAGAGAGAGAGAGAGAGAGAGAGAGAGAGAGAGAGAGAGAAAGTGAGAGAGGGAGAGAAAGCGAGAGGAGAAAGAGAGAGATAGAAATGTATTGGTTATAAAACCAGAGATTCCATTTCGAGCTAATAGAAAATATTGACGTTTCACTGAAGGACTTCTCAGGTTCAGGGTTAAGACCAATTGTATTGCTCTTTCTATCTCTATCTAATCTATTTTCTTATGATTGTTACCATGGACACAGAGTTGCCATAACTGGTTGCCTCACACCAATTAATGGATAGGTTGTGTTCTGTTGACACCTCATATTATTATTTTATTTTATATTTTTGACGTCTTGATCTCAGTGCCAGAAATATAATTACATATGAGGTGTGTGTGTGTCAGTGATGACAATGCTAGGCTGTGGCCTTAGTACTGCCAGGTAATGGCAGGAAGGAGAGCTAGCAGCAAGCACAGCCATAAAAGGAAGGAAAGAAGAGACTGACAAGAGACAACATTAAAGAGTTGAGTATAAGTGCAAGACACACACACACACACACACACGTCCAGGCAAACACAGAAGCACAAAGGAACACACACACACACACACACACACACACTGCCGTCATGCCCATAGGGGTCACAGGGGCACGTGCCCCCTCAGATTTGTCCTGTTAAAAAAATTCAAATAATAACAATACATTTAATTTATTTTGCTGTTGTTGTAATACCACTAGCCACCTAGCAATTTTATGAAGTTGGCTTTAGCTAGCATCCCAATAGGTTCCCAATCTCCCAACCTCATAACTAGCTACCAAGAAGCCATGTCAGGCTGTCAATCAAGTTAGAGTAGCTGGCTTGTCTAATTATCTTACCTGGCATGCCTGCTGGCAAGGTTGGTAGACTTTACAAAAGCAAGCAATAACTAAATTTACTGAATAAGACTCACATTCCTTTCAATCTTTTACCCAGATTTTAGCAGAGAATCATATTTACTTTATTGTAAAAAAATAACCGGTATGCTTAGATATGCAGGAAAAATACACATTTTTGACATAGAATTAAGCATAATGATTATGGCTATAGATTGCAGGAAAACTAAGTTTGTGCCCCCTTTTGGGGTGCATGACATCCCTGCACACACACATACACTCACATGCAAATGCAAATGCATACACAAATATGCATGTAAACAAGCACCCACACACACTCCCCTTAGTACCGTGTTTTTCTAGTCCTCTTTAATCTACCACAAACACATTTCCCACAGTGATGTTGTCAAAGCTTGATACTTATCTGAACTAAATTGAGCAACAACAACACTCAGTATAATGGTGATATAGAACTTTTATTAGCACATGCTGGGCTATGGTGGAGAAACACAGCTCTGGTTTCCATTAAGACTGCACAACATACAGTGCATTCGGAAAGTATTCAGACCTCTTCCCTTTTTCCACATTTTGTTATGTTACAGCCGTATTCTAAAATGGATTAAATCAATAAAAAATCTCATCAATCTACACACAATACAACATAATAAAATAAAAAACAGAAATACCTTATTTACATAAGTATTCAGACCCTTTGCTCTGAGACTCGAAATTGAGCTCCGGAGCATCCTGTTTCCATTGATCATCCTTTATAT
>NW_028161014.1:10000-25753 GCF_964263955.1 Coregonus lavaretus | reverse complement strand
GTTAACATTGCCAAAGCAAGTGAAGTAGATAGTAAACAAAAGTGAAATAAACAATAAATATTAACAGTAAACATTACACTCAGAAGTTCCAAAAGAATAAAGACATTTCAAATGTCATATTATGTCTATATACAGTGTTGTAACAATGTGCAAATAGTTAAAGTACAAATGGGAAAATAAATAAACATAAATATGGGTTGTATTTACAATGGTGTTTGTTCTTCACTGGTTGCCCTTTTCTTGTGGCAACAGGTCACAAATCTTGCAGCTGTGATGGCGCACTGTGGTTTTTCACCCAGTAGATAAGGGAGTTTATCAAAATTGGGTTTGTTTTCGAATTCTTTGTGGATCGCTGTAATCTGAGGGAAATATGTGTCTCTAATATGGTCATACATTTGGCAGGAGGTTAGGAAGTGCAGCTCAGTTTCCACCTCATTTTGTGGGCAGTGTGCACATAGCCTGTCTTCTCTTGAGAGCCAGGTCTGCCTACGGCGGCCTTTCTCAATAGCAAGGCTGTGCTCACTGAGTCTGTACATAGTCAAAGCTTTCCTTAAGTTTGGGTCAGTCACAGTGGTCAGGTATTCTGCCACTGTGTACTCTCTGTTTAGGGCCAAATAGCATTCTAGTTTGCTCTGTTTTTTTGTTAATTCTTTCCAATGTGTCAAGTAATTCTCTTTTTATTTTCTCATGATTTGGTTGGGTCTAATTGTGTTGCTGTCCTGGGGCTCTGTGGGTCTGTTTGTGTTTGTGAACAGAGCCCCAGGACCAGCTTACTTAGGGGGCTCTTCTCCAGGTTAATCTATCTGTAGGTGATGGCTTTGTTATGGAAGGTTTGGGAATCGCTTCCTTTTAAGTGGTTATAGAATTTAACGGCTCTTTTCTGGATTTGGAAAATTAGCGGGTATCGGCCTAATTCTGCTCTGCATGCATTATTTGGTGCTTTTCGTTGTACACGGAGGATATTTTTGCAGAATTCTATCTGTCTACCTCTCTATCTCTGTCTCTCTCTCACTCTCTTTCTTTATATCTCTCCATCTCTACCTCTCTCTCTCTCCACCTCTACCTCTCTCTCCACCTCTACCTCTGTCTCTCTCTCTCTCTCTCTCACTCTCTCTCTCAATTCAATTCAATTCAATTTCAATTTCAATTTAGGGGCTTTATTGGCATGGGAAACATGTGTTAACATTGCCAAAGCAAGTGAAGTAGATAGTAAACAAAAGTGAAATAAACAATAAATATTAACAGTAAACATTACACTCAGAAGTTTCAAAAGAATAAAGACATTTCAAATGTCATATTATGTATATATACAGTGTTGTAACAATGTGCAAATAGTTAAAGTACAAATGGGAAATTAAATAAACATAAATATGGGTTGTATTTACAATGGTGTTTGTTCTTCACTGGTTGCCCTTTTCTTGTGGCAACAGGTCACAAATCTTGCAGCTGTGATGGCACACTGTGGTTTTTCACCCAGTAGATAAGGGAGTTTATCAAAATTGGGTTTGTTTTCAAATTCTTTGTGGATCGCTGTAATCTGAGGGAAATATGTGTCTCTAATATGGTCATACATTTGGCAGGAGGTTAGGAAGTGCAGCTCAGTTTCCACCTCATTTTGTGGGCAGTGTGCACATAGCCTGTCTTCTCTTGAGAGCCAGGTCTGCCTACGGCGGCCTTTCTCAATAGCAAGGCTATGCTCACTGAGTCTGTACATAGTCAAAGCTTTCCTTAAGTTTGGGTCAGTCACAGTGGTCAAGTATTCTGCCACTGTGTACTCTCTGTTTAGGGCCAAATAGCATTCTAGTTTGCTCTGTTTTTTTGTTTGTTCTTTCCAATGTGTCAAGTAATTCTCTTTTTGTTTTCTCATGATTTGGTTGGGTCTAGTTGTGTTGTTGTTGTTGTTGTCCTGGGGCTGTGTGGGGTCTGTTTGTGTTTGTGAACAGAGCCCCAGGACAAGCTTACTTAGGGGACTCTTCTCCAAGTTCATCTCTCTGTAGGTGATGGCTTTGTTATGGAAGGTTTGGGAATCGCTTCCTTTTAAGTGGTTATAGAATTTAACGGCTCTTTTCTGGATTTTGATAATTAGTGGGTATTGGCCTAATTCTGCTCTGCATGCATTATTTGGTGTTTTACGTTGTACACGGAGGATGTTTTTGCAGAATTCTGCATGCAGAGTCTCAATTTGGTGTTTGTCCCATTTTGTGAATTCTTGGTTGGTGAGCGGACCCCAGACCTCAGAACCATAAAGGGCAATGGGTTCTATAACTGATTCAAGTATTTTTAGCCAGATCCTAATTGGTATGTCAAATTTTATGTTCCTTTTGATGGCATAGAAGGCCCTTCTTGCCTTGTCTCTCAGATCGTTCACAGCTTTGTGGAAGTTACCTGTGGCGCTGATGTTTAGCTCTCTCTCTCCATCTCTACCTCTCTATCTCTGTCTCTCCATCTCTACCTCTGTCTCTCTCTCCATCTCTACCTCTGTCTCTCTCTCCACCTCTACCTCTCTCTCTCTCTCCATCTCTACCTCTGTCTCTCTCTCCATCTCTACCTCTCTCTCTCTCCATCTCTACCTCTCTCTCTCCATCTCTACCTCTGTCTCTCTCTCCATCTCTACCTCTCTCTCTCCATCTCTACCTCTGTCTCTCTCCACCTCTACCTCTCTCTCTCTCTCTCTCTCTCTCTCTCTCTCTCTCTATTCAATTTCAATTTAAGGTCTTTATTGACATGGGAAACGTATGTTAACGTTGCCAAAGCAAGTGAAGTAGATAATAAACTAAAGTGAAATAAACAATAAATATTAACAGTAAACATTACACTCAGAAGTTCCAAAAGAATAAAGACATTTCAAATGTCATATTATGTCTATATACAGTGTTGTAACAATGTGCAAATAGTTAAAGTACAAATGGGAAAATAAATAAACATAAATATGGGTTGTATTTCCAATGGTGTTTGTTCTTCACTGGTTGCCCTTTTCTTGTGGCAACAGGTCACAAATCTTGCAGCTGTGATGGCGCACTGTGGTTTTTCACCCAGTAGATATGGGAGTTTATCAAAATTGGATTTGTTTTCAAATTCTTTGTGGGTCGCTGTAATCTGAGGGAAATATGTCTCTCTAATATGGTCATACATTTGGCAGGAGGTTAGGAAGTGCAGCTCAGTTTCCACCTCATTTTGTGGGCAGTGTGCACATAGCCTGTCTTCTCTTGAGAGCCAGGTCTGCCTACGGCGGCCTTTCTCAATAGCAAGGCTATGCTCACTGAGTCTGTACATAGTCAAAGCTTTCCATAAGTTTGGGTCAGTCACAGTGGTCAGGTATTCTGCCACTGTGTACTCTCTGTTTAGGGCCAAATAGCATTCTAGTTTGCTCTGTTTTTTTGTTAATTCTTTCCAATGTGTCAAGTAATTCTCTTTTTATTTTCTCATGATTTGGTTGGGTCTAATTGTGTTGCTGTCCTGGGGCTCTGTGGGTCTGTTTGTGTTTGTGAACAGAGCCCCAGGACCAGCTTACTTAGGGGGCTCTTCTCCAGGTTAATCTATCTGTAGGTGATGGCTTTGTTATGGAAGGTTTGGGAATCGCTTCCTTTTAAGTGGTTATAGAATTTAACGGCTCTTTTCTGGATTTGGAAAATTAGCGGGTATCGGCCTAATTCTGCTCTGCATGCATTATTTGGTGCTTTTCGTTGTACACGGAGGATATTTTTGCAGAATTCTATCTGTCTACCTCTCTATCTCTGTCTCTCTCTCACTCTCTTTCTTTATATCTCTCCATCTCTACCTCTCTCTCTCTCCACCTCTACCTCTCTCTCCACCTCTACCTCTGTCTCTCTCTCTCTCTCTCTCACTCTCTCTCTCAATTCAATTCAATTCAATTTCAATTTCAATTTAGGGGCTTTATTGGCATGGGAAACATGTGTTAACATTGCCAAAGCAAGTGAAGTAGATAGTAAACAAAAGTGAAATAAACAATAAATATTAACAGTAAACATTACACTCAGAAGTTTCAAAAGAATAAAGACATTTCAAATGTCATATTATGTATATATACAGTGTTGTAACAATGTGCAAATAGTTAAAGTACAAATGGGAAATTAAATAAACATAAATATGGGTTGTATTTACAATGGTGTTTGTTCTTCACTGGTTGCCCTTTTCTTGTGGCAACAGGTCACAAATCTTGCAGCTGTGATGGCACACTGTGGTTTTTCACCCAGTAGATAAGGGAGTTTATCAAAATTGGGTTTGTTTTCAAATTCTTTGTGGATCGCTGTAATCTGAGGGAAATATGTGTCTCTAATATGGTCATACATTTGGCAGGAGGTTAGGAAGTGCAGCTCAGTTTCCACCTCATTTTGTGGGCAGTGTGCACATAGCCTGTCTTCTCTTGAGAGCCAGGTCTGCCTACGGCGGCCTTTCTCAATAGCAAGGCTATGCTCACTGAGTCTGTACATAGTCAAAGCTTTCCTTAAGTTTGGGTCAGTCACAGTGGTCAAGTATTCTGCCACTGTGTACTCTCTGTTTAGGGCCAAATAGCATTCTAGTTTGCTCTGTTTTTTTGTTTGTTCTTTCCAATGTGTCAAGTAATTCTCTTTTTGTTTTCTCATGATTTGGTTGGGTCTAGTTGTGTTGTTGTTGTTGTTGTCCTGGGGCTGTGTGGGGTCTGTTTGTGTTTGTGAACAGAGCCCCAGGACAAGCTTACTTAGGGGACTCTTCTCCAAGTTCATCTCTCTGTAGGTGATGGCTTTGTTATGGAAGGTTTGGGAATCGCTTCCTTTTAAGTGGTTATAGAATTTAACGGCTCTTTTCTGGATTTTGATAATTAGTGGGTATTGGCCTAATTCTGCTCTGCATGCATTATTTGGTGTTTTACGTTGTACACGGAGGATGTTTTTGCAGAATTCTGCATGCAGAGTCTCAATTTGGTGTTTGTCCCATTTTGTGAATTCTTGGTTGGTGAGCGGACCCCAGACCTCAGAACCATAAAGGGCAATGGGTTCTATAACTGATTCAAGTATTTTTAGCCAGATCCTAATTGGTATGTCAAATTTTATGTTCCTTTTGATGGCATAGAAGGCCCTTCTTGCCTTGTCTCTCAGATCGTTCACAGCTTTGTGGAAGTTACCTGTGGCGCTGATGTTTAGCTCTCTCTCTCCATCTCTACCTCTCTATCTCTGTCTCTCCATCTCTACCTCTGTCTCTCTCTCCATCTCTACCTCTGTCTCTCTCTCCACCTCTACCTCTCTCTCTCTCTCCATCTCTACCTCTGTCTCTCTCTCCATCTCTACCTCTCTCTCTCTCCATCTCTACCTCTCTCTCTCCATCTCTACCTCTGTCTCTCTCTCCATCTCTACCTCTCTCTCTCCATCTCTACCTCTGTCTCTCTCCACCTCTACCTCTCTCTCTCTCTCTCTCTCTCTCTCTCTCTCTCTCTATTCAATTTCAATTTAAGGTCTTTATTGACATGGGAAACGTATGTTAACGTTGCCAAAGCAAGTGAAGTAGATAATAAACTAAAGTGAAATAAACAATAAATATTAACAGTAAACATTACACTCAGAAGTTCCAAAAGAATAAAGACATTTCAAATGTCATATTATGTCTATATACAGTGTTGTAACAATGTGCAAATAGTTAAAGTACAAATGGGAAAATAAATAAACATAAATATGGGTTGTATTTCCAATGGTGTTTGTTCTTCACTGGTTGCCCTTTTCTTGTGGCAACAGGTCACAAATCTTGCAGCTGTGATGGCGCACTGTGGTTTTTCACCCAGTAGATATGGGAGTTTATCAAAATTGGATTTGTTTTCAAATTCTTTGTGGGTCGCTGTAATCTGAGGGAAATATGTCTCTCTAATATGGTCATACATTTGGCAGGAGGTTAGGAAGTGCAGCTCAGTTTCCACCTCATTTTGTGGGCAGTGTGCACATAGCCTGTCTTCTCTTGAGAGCCAGGTCTGCCTACGGCGGCCTTTCTCAATAGCAAGGCTATGCTCACTGAGTCTGTACATAGTCAAAGCTTTCCATAAGTTTGGGTCAGTCACAGTGGTCAGGTATTCTGCCACTGTGTACTCTCTGTTTAGGGCCAAATAGCATTCTAGTTTGCTCTGTTTTTTTGTTAATTCTTTCCAATGTGTCAAGTAATTCTCTTTTTATTTTCTCATGATTTGGTTGGGTCTAATTGTGTTGCTGTCCTGGGGCTCTGTGGGTCTGTTTGTGTTTGTGAACAGAGCCCCAGGACCAGCTTACTTAGGGGGCTCTTCTCCAGGTTAATCTATCTGTAGGTGATGGCTTTGTTATGGAAGGTTTGGGAATCGCTTCCTTTTAAGTGGTTATAGAATTTAACGGCTCTTTTCTGGATTTGGAAAATTAGCGGGTATCGGCCTAATTCTGCTCTGCATGCATTATTTGGTGCTTTTCGTTGTACACGGAGGATATTTTTGCAGAATTCTATCTGTCTACCTCTCTATCTCTGTCTCTCTCTCACTCTCTTTCTTTATATCTCTCCATCTCTACCTCTCTCTCTCTCCACCTCTACCTCTCTCTCCACCTCTACCTCTGTCTCTCTCTCTCTCTCTCTCACTCTCTCTCTCTCTCTCTCTCCATCTCTACCTCTCTATCTCTCTCTCTCCATCTCTACCTCTCTATCTCTGTCTCTCCATCTCTACCTCTCTATCTCTGTCTCTCCATCTCTACCTCTGTCTCTCTCTCCATCTCTCTCTCTCCATCTCTACCTCTCTCTCTCCACCTCTACCTCTCTCTCTCTCCATCTCTACCTCTGCCTCTCTCTCCATCTCTACCTCTCTCTCTCTCTCCATCTCTACCTCTGTCTCTCTCTCCATCTCTACCTCTCTCTCTCTCTCCATCTCTACCTCTCTCTCTCTCTCTCTCCATCTCTACCTCTGTCTCTCCATCTCTACCTCTGTCTCTCTCCACCTCTACCTCTATATCTCTCTCCACCTCTACCTCTCTCTCTCTCCACCTCTACCTCTGTCTCTCTCCATCTCCACCTCTGTCTCTCTCTCACTCTCTCTTTCTTTATATCTCTCCATCTCTACCTCTGTCTCTCTCTCCACCTCTGTCTCTCTCTCCACCTCTACCTCTCTCTCTCTCCACCTCTACCTCTCTCTCTCTCCATCTCTACCTCTCTCTCTCTCCATCTCTACCTCTGTCTCTCTCTCCATCTCTACCTCTCTCTCTCTCTCCATCTCTACCTCTGTCTCTCTCTCTCTCCACCTCTCTCTCTCTCTCTCTCTCTCCACCTCTCTCTCTCTCTCTCTCTCCATCTCTACCTCTGTCTCTCCATCTCTACCTCTGTCTCTCTCTCCATCTCTACCTCCGTCTCTCTCTCCATCTCTACCTCCGTCTCTCTCTCCATCTCTCTCTCTCCATCTCTACCTCTCTCTCTCTCCATCTCTACCTCTGTCTCTCTCTCCATCTCTCTCCTGTCTGTTATTATGATCAGAACCTGGAGACAGGATGTGATGTCACTCAGGAAAGCCAGTTAACTCTGTGTGATACACCAGTGTGTGTGTGGAATAGTAGTTTTTAATAGTGTTACTGTAGTATGGCATCTCTAGTGTGTTTAATCATCTCTGTTATTACCTGGTACACCTCTGGCCTGCTGGCATCTCTAGTGTGTTTAATCATCTCTGTTGCTGCTGTGTAGAGATGGGAGGATTCCTACACTATGTAGAGATGGGAGGATTCCTCCACTGTGTAGAGATGGGAGGATTCCTCCACTATGTAGAGATGGGAGGATTCCTACACTATGTAGAGATGGGAGGATTCCTACACTATGTAGAGATGGGAGGATTCCTACACTATGTAGAGATGGGAGGATTCCTACACTATGTAGAGATGGGAGGATTCCTCCACTGTGTAGAGATGGGAGGATTCCTACACTATGTAGAGATGGGAGGATTCCTCCACTATGTAGAGATGGGAGGATTCCTACACTATGTAGAGATGGGAGGATTCCTACACTATGTAGAGATGGGAGGATTCCTCCACTATGTAGAGATGGGAGGATTCCTACACTATGTAGAGATGGGAGGATTCCTCCACTATGTAGAGATGGGAGGATTCCTACACTATTTAGAGATGGGAGGATTCCTACACTATGTAGAGATGGGAGGATTCCTACACTATTTAGAGATGGGAGGATTCCTCCACTATGTAGAGATGGGAGGATTCCTACACTATGTAGAGATGGGAGGATTCCTACACTATGTAGAGATGGGAGGATTCCTACACTATGTAGAGATGGGAGGATTCCTCCACTATGTAGAGATGGGAGGATTCCTACACTATGTAGAGATGGGAGGATTCCTACACTATTTAAGGATGACTGTTCAGTTTCCACACACTGCTGCTGCGTCATCCGGGTGTTTAATTATAGTAGACTAGTTGTTATAGCTGCTGGTTTAAACACCAAATAAACTACGCTTAACACCTGCTCTCTCTTCAAATCTCCTTCTCCTCTCTCTCTCTCTCTCTCTCTCTCTGTTTCTCTCTCTCTCTCTGTCTCTCTCTGTCTCTCTCTCTCTCTCTCTCCTCTCTCGTCCTCTCTCGTCCTCTCTCTCTCCTCTCTCTCCTCTCTCGTCTCTGTGGAAGTGTGTATATAGCTGTATACAGTGGGGAAAAAAAGTATTTAGTCAGCCACCAATTGTGCAAGTTCTCCCACTTAAAAAGATGAGAGAGGCCTGTAATTTGCATCATAGGTACACGTCAACTATGACAGACAAATTGAGAAAAAAAAATCCAGAAAATCACATTGTAGGATTTTTAATGAATTTATTTGCAAATTATGGTGGAAAATAAGTATTTGGTCACCTACAAACAAGCAAGATTTCTGGCTCTCACAGACCTGTAACTTCTTCTTTAAGAGGCTCCTCTGTCCTCCACTCGTTACCTGTATTAATGGCACCGATTTGAACTTGTTATCAGTATAAAAAGACACCTGTCCACAACCTCAAACAGTCACACTCCAAACTCCACTATGGCCAAGACCAAAGAGCTGTCAAAGGACACCAGAAACAAAATTGTAGACCTGCACCAGGCTGGGAAGACTGAATCTGCAATAGGTAAGCAGCTTGGTTTGAAGAAATCAACTCTGGGAGCAATTATTAGGAAATGGAAGACACACAAGACCACTGATAATCTCCCTCGATCTGGGAGCAAGATCTCACCCCATGGGGTCAAAATGATCACAAGAACGGTGAGCAAAAATCAGAGAACCACACGGGGGAACCTAGTAAATGACCTGCAGAGAGCTGGGACCAAAGTAACAAAGCCTACTATCAGTAACACACTACGCCGCCAGGGACTCAAATCCTGCAGTGCCAGCCAGTACATGTCCAGGCCCGTCTGAAGTTTGCTAGAGTGCATTTGGGTGATCCAGAAGAGGATTGGGAGAATGTCATATGGTCAGATGAAACCAAAATATAACTTTTTGGTAAAAACTCAACTCGTCGTGTTTGGAGGACAAAGAATGCTGAGTTGCATCCAAAGAACACCATACCTACTGTGAAGCATGGGGGTGGAAACATCATGCTTTGGGGCTGTTTTTCTGAAAAGGGACCAGGACGACTGATCCGTGTAAAGGAAAGAATGAATGGGGCCATGTATCGTGAGATTTTGAGTGAAAACCTCCTTCCATCAGCAAGGGCATTGAAGATGAAACATGGCTGGGTCTTTCAGCATGACAATGATCCCAAACACACCGCCCGGGCAACGAAGGAGTGGCTTCGTAAGAAGCATTTCAAGGTCCTGGAGTGGCCTAGCCAGTCTCCAGATCTCAACCCCATAGAAAATCTTTGGAGGGAGTTGAAAGTCCGTGTTGCCCAGCGACAGCCCCAAAACATCACTGCTCTAGAGGAGATCTGCATGGAGGAATGGGCCAAAATACCAGCAACAGTGTGTGAAAACCTTGTGAAGACTTACAGAAAACGTTTGACCTGTGTCATTGCCAACAAAGGGTATATAACAAAGTATTGAGAAACTTTTGTTATTGACCAAATACTTATTTTCCACCATAATTTGCAAATAAATTCATTAAAAATCCTACAATGTGATTTTCTGGATTTTTTTTCCTCATTTTGTCTGTCATAGTTGACGTGTACCTATGATGAAAATTACAGGCCTCTCTCATCTTTTTAAGTGGGAGAACTTGCACAATTGGTGGCTGACTAAATACTTTTTCCCCCACTGTATTTATATATCCAGTAGCTGTGTGTTGTATTCCTTGACTCTTCTCTGTTAGTTATGGCGCTCCAGGGGTGGAGTTTACAGGACTACACAGAGACGCTGCAGTCGTAGCACAGATACACTTCCTCCAAGGACAGGTAAGACTGTGAGGTCACTTCCTGTAGGACAGGTAGGACTGTGAGGTCTCTTCCTCCAAGGATGGGTAAGACTGTGAGGTCACTTCCTCCAAGGACGGGTAAGACTGTGAGGTCACTTCCTCCAAGGACAGGTAAGACTGTGGTCACTTTGTGTAGGAGAGGTAAGAATTAGTTCAATTCCTGTAGGCCAGGTAAGACTGAGTTCACTTCCTGTAGGTCAGGTAAAACTGAGTTCACTTCTTCTACAGATATGCTGAGATGAGGAGGTCCTAGGTGACAGTTTTGTTCCCATTTGAGAGATCTGGGATTTCTCCAGATTTTCAGACAATATTTAGGTCAGGGATGGGCAACTAGTGGCCGGCCCGCTGCCCTCTTTTTGGAGGCCCGCGGATCAATGTACTTTCAAACAAAAAAAATTCTCTCCGCCTCCAAGACTGGGACCAGTAAAATGTTTTGTGGGAGGGGTGGGGTCAACCAAATCTGGCTTAACGCCACCAAAAGGCTTCTGGTATAATGCAGTTAGTCAGTCCCTCCACTTGTTTTGTTAGATCTGTGGCCTAAAATGCTTGATTTTGCTCCAGCAATTGTGACATTTTCCATGACAATATGCGATGATTTTGTCCAATTTGTCATGAAAATCCGCAGAGGGGAAAAGTTTGTTGGCGCGGTTTGATTGAACCATATTATGCAGTAAATTTGTATTTATTATGGATCCCCATTAGTTCCTGTCAAGGCAGCAGCTACTCTTCCTGGGGTTTATTATGGATCCCCATTAGTTCCTGCCAAGGCAGCAGCTACTCTTCCTGGGGTTTATTATGGATCCCCATTAGTTCCTGCCAAGGCAGCAGCTACTCTTCCTGGGGTTTATTATGGATCCCCATTAGTTCCTGTCAAGGCAGCAGCTACTCTTCCTGGGGTTTATTATGGATCCCCATTAGTTCCTGCCAAGGCAGCAGCTACTCTTCCTGGGGTTTATTATGGATCCCCATTAGTTCCTGCCAAGGCAGCAGCTACTCTTCCTGGGGTTTATTATGGATCCCCATTAGGTCCTGCCAAGGCAGCAGCTACTCTTCCTAGGGTTTATTATGGATCCCCATTAGTTCCTGCCAAGGCAGCAGCTACTCTTCCTGGGGTTTATTATGGATCCCCATTAGTTCCTGCCAAGGCAGCAGCTACTCTTCCTGGGGTTTATTATGGAGCCCCATTAGTTCCTGTCAAGGCAGCAGCTACTCTTCCTGGGGTTTATTATGGATCCCCATTAGGTCCTGCCAAGGCAGCAGCTACTCTTCCTGGGGTTTATTACGGATCCCCATTAGGTCCTGCCAAGGCAGCAGCTACTCTTCCTGGGGTTTATTACGGATCCCCGTTAGTTCCTGCCAAGGCAGCAGCTACTCTTCCTGGGGTTTATTACGGATCCCCGTTAGTTCCTGCCAAGGCAGCAGCTACTCTTCCTGGGGTTTATTACGGATCCCCGTTAGTTCCTGTCAAGGCAGCGGCTACTCTTCCTGGGGTTTATTACGGATCCCCGTTAGTTCCTGCCAAGGCAGCGGCTACTCTTCCTGGGGTTTATTACGGATCCCCATTAGTTCCTGCCAAGGCAGCGGCTACTCTTCCTGGGGTTTATTACGGATCCCCATTAGTTCCTGCCAAGGCAGCGGCTACTCTTCCTGGGGTTTATTACGGATCCCCATTAGTTCCTGCCAAGGCAGCGGCTACTCTTCCTGGGGTGTATTACGGATCCCCATTAGTTCCTGCCAAGGCGGCGGCTACTCTTCCTGGGGTTTATTACGGATCCCCATTAGTTCCTGCCAAGGCGGCGGCTACTCTTCCTGGGGTTTATTATGGATCCCCATTAGTTCCTGCCAAGGCGGTGGCTACTCTTCCTGGGGTTTATTATGGATCCCCATTAGTTCCTTCCAAGGCGGCGGCTACTCTCCCTGGGGTTAATTATGGATCCCCATTAGTTCCTGCCAAGGCGGCGGCTACTCTCCCTGGGGTTTATTATGGATCCCCATTAGTTCCTGCCAAGGCGGCGGCTACTCTCCCTGGGGTTTATTATGGATCCCCATTAGTTCCTGCCAAGGCGGCGGCTACTCTCCCTGGGGTTTATTATGGATCCCCATTAGTTCCTGCCAAGGCGGCGGCTACTCTCCCTGGGGTTTATTATGGATCCCCATTAGTTCCTGCCAAGACAGCGGCTACTCTTCCTGGGGTTTATTATGGATCCCCATTAGTTCCTGCCAAGGCAGCGGCTACTCTTCCTGGGGTTTATTATGGATCCCCATTAGTTCCTGCCAAGGCAGCGGCTACTCTTCCTGGGGTTTATTATGGATCCCCATTAGTTCCTGCCAAGGCAGCGGCTACTCTTCCTGGGGTTTATTATGGATCCCCTTTAGTTCCTGCCAAGGCAGCGGCTACTCTTCCTGGGGTTTATTATGGATCCCCATTAGTTCCTGCCAAGGCAGCAGCTACTCTTCCTGGGGTTTATTATGGAGCCCCATTAGTTCCTGTCAAGGCAGCAGCTACTCTTCCTGGGGTTTATTATGGATCCCCATTAGGTCCTGCCAAGGCAGCAGCTACTCTTCCTGGGGTTTATTACGGATCCCCATTAGGTCCTGCCAAGGCAGCAGCTACTCTTCCTGGGGTTTATTACGGATCCCCGTTAGTTCCTGCCAAGGCAGCAGCTACTCTTCCTGGGGTTTATTACGGATCCCCGTTAGTTCCTGCCAAGGCAGCAGCTACTCTTCCTGGGGTTTATTACGGATCCCCGTTAGTTCCTGTCAAGGCAGCGGCTACTCTTCCTGGGGTTTATTACGGATCCCCGTTAGTTCCTGCCAAGGCAGCGGCTACTCTTCCTGGGGTTTATTACGGATCCCCATTAGTTCCTGCCAAGGCAGCGGCTACTCTTCCTGGGGTTTATTACGGATCCCCATTAGTTCCTGCCAAGGCAGCGGCTACTCTTCCTGGGGTTTATTACGGATCCCCATTAGTTCCTGCCAAGGCAGCGGCTACTCTTCCTGGGGTGTATTACGGATCCCCATTAGTTCCTGCCAAGGCGGCGGCTACTCTTCCTGGGGTTTATTACGGATCCCCATTAGTTCCTGCCAAGGCGGCGGCTACTCTTCCTGGGGTTTATTATGGATCCCCATTAGTTCCTGCCAAGGCGGTGGCTACTCTTCCTGGGGTTTATTATGGATCCCCATTAGTTCCTTCCAAGGCGGCGGCTACTCTCCCTGGGGTTAATTATGGATCCCCATTAGTTCCTGCCAAGGCGGCGGCTACTCTCCCTGGGGTTTATTATGGATCCCCATTAGTTCCTGCCAAGGCGGCGGCTACTCTCCCTGGGGTTTATTATGGATCCCCATTAGTTCCTGCCAAGGCGGCGGCTACTCTCCCTGGGGTTTATTATGGATCCCCATTAGTTCCTGCCAAGGCGGCGGCTACTCTCCCTGGGGTTTATTATGGATCCCCATTAGTTCCTGCCAAGACAGCGGCTACTCTTCCTGGGGTTTATTATGGATCCCCATTAGTTCCTGCCAAGGCAGCGGCTACTCTTCCTGGGGTTTATTATGGATCCCCATTAGTTCCTGCCAAGGCAGCGGCTACTCTTCCTGGGGTTTATTATGGATCCCCATTAGTTCCTGCCAAGGCAGCGGCTACTCTTCCTGGGGTTTATTATGGATCCCCTTTAGTTCCTGCCAAGGCAGCGGCTACTCTTCCTGGGGTTTATTATGGATCCCCGTTAGTTCCTGCCAAGGCAGCGGCTACTCTTCCTGGGGTTTATTATGGATCCCCATTAGTTCCTGCCAAGGCAGCGGCTACTCTTCCTGGGGTTTATTATGGATCCCCATTAGTTCCTGCCAAGGCAGCGGCTACTCTTCCTGGGGTTTATTATGGATCCCCATTAGTTCCTGCCAAGGCAGCGGCTACTCTTCCTGGGGTTTATTATGGATCCCCATTAGTTCCTGCCAAGGCAGCGGCTACTCTTCCTGGGGTTTATTATGGATCCCCATTTAGTTCCTGCCAAGGCAGCGGCTACTCTTCCTGGGGTTTATTATGGATCCCCATTAGTTCCTGCCAAGGCAGCAGCTACTCTTCCTGGGGTTTATTATGGATCCCCATTAGTTCCTGCCAAGGCAGCAGCTACTCTTCCTGGGGTTTATTATGGATCCCCATTAGTTCCTGTCAAGGCAGCAGCTACTCTTCCTGGGGTTTATTATGGATCCCCATTTAGTTCCTGCCAAGGCAGCGGCTACTCTCTCTGGGGTTTATTATGGATCCCCATTTAGTTCCTGCCAAGGCAGCGGGTACTCTTCCTGGGGTTTATTAGGGATCCCCATTAGTTCCTGCCAAGGCAGCACCTACTCTTCCTGGGGTTTATTATGGATCCCCATTAGTTCCTGCCAAGGCAGCGGCTACTCTTCCTGGGGTTTATTATGGATCCCCATTTAGTTCCTGCCAAGGCAGCGGCTACTCTCCCTGGGGTTTATTATGGATCCCCATTTAGTTCCTGCCAAGGCAGCGGCTACTCTTCCTGGGGTTTATTAGGGATCCCCATTAGTTCCTGCCAAGGCAGCACCTACTCTTCCTGGGGTTTATTATGGATCCCCATTAGTTCCTGCCAAGGCAGCAGCTACTCTTCCTGGGGTTTATTATGGATCCCCATTAGTTCCTGCCAAGGCAGCAGCTACTCTTCCTGGGGTTTATTATGGATCCCCATTAGTTCCTGCCAAGGCAGCAGCTACTCTTCCTGGGGTTTATTAGGGATCCCCATTAGGTCCTGCCAAGGCAGCAGCTACTCTTCCTGGGGTTTATTATGGATCCCCATTAGTTCCTGCCAAGGCAGCAGCTACTCTTCCTGGGGTTTATTCTGGATCCCCATTAGTTCCTGCCAAGGCAGCAGCTACTCTTCCTGGGGTTTATTATGGATCCCCATTAGTTCCTGCCAAGGCAGCAGCTACTCTTCCTGGGGTTTATTATGGATCCCCATTAGTTCCTGCCAAGGCAGCAGCTACTCTTCCTGGGGTTTATTATGGATCCCCATTAGTTCCTGCCAAGGCAGCAGCTACTCTTCCTGGGGTTTATTATGGATCCCCATTAGTTCCTGCCAAGGCAGCAGCTACTCTTCCTGGGGTTTATTATGGATCCCCATTAGTTCCTGCCAAGGCAGCAGCTACTCTTCCTGGGGTCCAAACATATTAAAGCACTTACATATAAAACAAAATATAAAACAGTACATCATATAACGTTATTACACCACTACATATCTACAATACAAAATGTGTAATACCACCATACAACAATATTACAGTGAATGTGTGTGTAGAGCGCGTGTGTGCATATCCTAACTGTCCCGGACTGGTTGAAATCGCAAGCCGTCATTTAGTGCTGCGACGACTGGGTCAGTT
>NW_028161014.1:2500-7500 GCF_964263955.1 Coregonus lavaretus | reverse complement strand
AGTCCTGTTGTGATGGTCGTTAGGGGGAAGGGACCTGTTGTGATGGTCGTTAGGGGGAAGGGTCCTGTTGTGATGGTCGTTAGGGGGAAGGATCCTGTTGTGATGGTCGTTAGGGGGAAGGGTCCTGTTGTGATGGTCGTTAGGGGAAGGGTCCTGTTGTGATGGTCGTTAGGGGGAAGGGTCCTGTTGTGATGGTCGTTAGGGAGAAGGGCTTCCTGTTGTGATGGTCGTTAGGGAGAAGGGCCTCCTGTTGTGATGGTCGTTAGGGGGAAGGGTCCTGTTGTGATGGTCGTTAGGGGGAAGGGACCTGTTGTGATGGTCGTTAGGGGGAAGGGACCTGTTGTGATGGTACTAGGGGGAAGGGTCCTGTTGTGATGGTCGTTAGGGGAAGGGTCCTGTTGTGATGGTTGTTAGGGGGAAGGGTCCTGTTGTGATGGTCGTTAGGGGAAGGGTCCTGTTGTGATGGTCGTTAGGGGGAAGGGTCCTGTTGTGATGGTCGTTAGGGAGAAGGGTCCTGTTGTGATGGTCGTTAGGGGAAGGGTCCTGTTGTGATGGTCGTTAGGGGGAAGGGACCTGTTGTGATGGTCGTTAGGGGGAAAGGTCCTGTTAGGGGGAAGGGTCCTGTTGTGATGGTCGTTAGGGGGAAGGGTCCTGTTGTGATGGTCGTTAGCGGGAAGGGTCCTGTTGTGATGGTCGTTAGGGAGAAGGGCTTCCTGTTGTGATGGTCGTTAGGGAGAAGGGACCTGTTGTGATGGTCGTTAGGGGGAAGGGACCTGTTGTGATGGTCGTTAGGGAGAAGGGCCTCCTGTTGTGATGGTCGTTAGGGGGAAGGGTCCTGTTGTGATGGTCGTTAGGGGGAAGGGTCCTGTTGTGATGGTCGTTAGGGAGAAGGGCTTCCTGTTGTGATGGTCGTTAGGGAGAAGGGACCTGTTGTGATGGTCGTTAGGGGGAAGGGACCTGTTGTGATGGTCGTTAGGGAGAAGGGCTTCCTGTTGTCATGGTCGTTAGGGGGAAGGGCCTTGACTCAGTGCTAACGAGGGCTCAACATCACATCACAGAGAGCGGGATGGAGGTTGAGAGGGGGAGACGGGGAGAGAGAGGAGGTTGAGAGGGTGAGGGACGGGGAGAGAGAGGAGGTTGAAAGGGTGAGAGAGGGGGATGGAGGTTGAGAGGGGAGATGGAGAGACACAATGGAGTGCTTTGTGGGTAATGTTTGTGGCTCGATGGTTCTGGAGACCATCCTTTCTGCTGGACTGCCATCTCGTGTGTGTGTGTGTGTGTGTGTGTGTGTGTGTGTGTGTGTGTGTGTGTGTGTCTTGGTTCTGCCTCATCTGAAACACTACACTTCTCTCCTGCTCTCTTCTCCGGTCTCGGTTCTGCTCTCACTTTTCATTGGCTGATGTATGCCAATTGTCTTCCTGATGGCTGATGGGTAATGGTGTTTTTCAGCGTACCTGAGGACTACAGGTGTGGGAAGTCTCTGGGACCGGTGGAATCGTTACAGGAACACCCCCAGCAGCCAGGGAAGATTCTGATTGGCTACAGCAGAGGCCTTGTCGTCCTATGGGATCTCAGCACCCGCAACGCAGAACACATGTTCCTGGGAAAACAGGTAAAATATACACTGAACAAAAATATAAACGCAACATGCAACAATTTCTAAGATTTGACAAAATTAAAGTTCATAGAAGGAAATCAGTCAATTGAAATACATTCACTAGGCCCTAATCTATGGATTTCACATGACTGGGCAGGGGTGCAGCCATAGGTGGGCCTGGGAAGACATAGGTCCACCCACTGGGGAGCCACGCCCAGCCACTGTGGAGCCAGGCCCAGCCAATCAGAAGGGCTTTTTTTACAGACAGAAATACTACTCAGCTCCTCCCCCAGACGGTCCCTGCAGGTGAAGAAGCCGGATGTGGAGGACCTGGGCTGGCGTGGTTACACGTGGTCTGTGGTTATGAGGCCGGTTGGACGTACTGCCAAATTCTCTAAAATGACGTTGGAGGCGGCTTATGGTAGAGAAATGAACATTAAATTCTCTGGCAGAAGCTCTGGTGGACATTCCTGCAGTCAACATGCCAATTGCACCCTCCCTCAAAACTTGATACATCTGTGGCATTGTGTTGTGTGACAAAAACGCACATTTTATGAGTGGCCTTTTATTGTCCCCAGCACAAGGTGCACCTGTGTAATGATCATGCTGTTTAATCAGCTTCTTGATATGCCACACCTGTCGGGTGGATGGATTATCTTGGCAAAGGAGAAATGCTCACTAACAGGGACGGAAACAAATTTCTGCACAAAACATAAGATAAATCATATTTTTGTGCGTATGGAACATTTCTGGCCTCTTTTAATTTCAGCTCTTGAAACATGGGACCAACACTTTTACATGTTGCGTTTTATTATTGTTGTTCAGTGTATAATACTGCACCTCACTGCAGAGTCGGATGTCTTCCGTGGCTCTTCGTCAATAGTCTTCCTCTCTTTCCCTGTAGCCTCCTATAGCTCCTCCTCTCCTCTCCTTCCATTGGTCAGGACGTTAGTCACTTCCTTCTCTCCTCTCCTTCCATTGGTCAGGACGTTAGTCAGTTCCTCCTCTCCTCTCCTTCCATTGGTCAGGACGTTAGTCAGTTCCTCCTCTCCTCTCCTTCCATTGGTCAGGACGTTAGTCAGTTCCTCCTCTCCTCTCCTTCCATTGGTCAGGACGTTAGTCACTTCCTTGTTTTGCAGCCAGGGGCCTCCGCTACGGTCTAAATACAGTGTGTCTGTCTGCAGCAGCTCCTCCTCTCCTCTCCTTCCATTGGTCAGGACGTTAGTCACTTCCTTGTTTTGCAGCCAGGGGTCTCCGCTACGGTCTAAATACAGTGTGTCTGTCTGCAGCAGCTGGAGTCCCTGGTGTGGGAACGTTCCGGAAGCTCCTTCCTCAGTTCCCATAGTGACGGGGGGTACAGCGTGTGGTCTGTTGCCAGTGGTAACCCCTACACACACCAGCCCGTGTCCTCGTCCATCCCCTACGGTGAGAGACACACACACTAACCCCTACACACACCAGCCCGTGGCCTCGTCCATCCCCTACGGTGAGAGAGACACACACACACACCCTAACCCCTACACACACCAGCCCGTGTCCTCGTCCATCCCCTACGGTGAGAGACACACACACACACACACTAACCCCTACACACACCAGCCCGTGTCCTCGTCCATCCCCTACGGTGAGAGACACACACACTAACCCCTACACACACCAGCCCGTGGCCTCGTCCATCCCCTACGGTGAGAGACACACACACACACACACTAACCCCTACACACACCAGCCCGTGTCCTCGTCCATCCCCTACGGTGAGAGACACACACACACACTAACCCCTACACACACCAGCCCGTGGCCTCGTCCATCCCCTACGGTGAGAGACACACACACACACACACTAACCCCTACACACACCAGCCCGTGTCCTCGTCCATCCCCTACGGTGAGAGAGACACACACACTAACCCCTACACACACCAGCCCGTGGCCTCGTCCATCCCCTACGGTGAGAGACACACACACTAACCCCTACACACACCAGCCCGTGGCCTCGTCCATCCCCTACGGTGAGAGACACACACACACACTAACCCCTACACACACCAGCCCGTGGCCTCGTCCATCCCCTACGGTGAGAGAGAGACACACACACACTAACCCCTACACACACACACACTAACCCCTACACACACCAGCCCGTGGCCTCGTCCATCCCCTACGGTGAGAGAGAGACACACACACACTAACCCCTACACACACACACACTAACCCCTACACACACCAGCCCGTGTCCTCGTCCATCCCCTACGGTGAGAGAGACACACACACACACTAACCCCTACACACACCAGCCCGTGGCCTCGTCCATCCCCTACGGTGAGAGAGACACACACACTAACCCCTACACACACACTAACCCCTACACACACCAGCCCGTGGCCTCGTCCATCCCCTACGGTGAGAGAGAGACACACACACACTAACCCCTACACACACCAGCCCGTGGCCTCGTCCATCCCCTACGGTGAGAGAGAGACACACACACACTAACCCCTACACACACCAGCCCGTGGCCTCGTCCATCCCCTACGGTGAGAGAGACACACACACTAACCCCTACACACACCAGCCCGTGGCCTCGTCCATCCCCTACGGTGAGAGAGACACACACACACACTAACCCCTACACACACCAGCCCGTGTCCTCGTCCATCCCCTACGGTGAGAGAGAGACACACACACTAACCCCTACACACACCAGCCCGTGGCCTCGTCCATCCCCTACGGTGAGAGAGACACACACACACACACTAAACCCTACACACACCAGCCCGTGGCCTCGTCCATCCCCTACGGTGAGAGAGAGACACACACACTAACCCCTACACACACCAGCCCGTGGCCTCGTCCATCCCCTACGGTGAGAGACACACACACACACACACTAACCCCTACACACACCAGCCCGTGTCCTCGTCCATCCCCTACGGTGAGAGAGACACACACACACACACTAACCCCTACACACACCAGCCCGTGGCCTCGTCCATCCCCTACGGTGAGAGACACACACACACACACACTAACCCCTACACACACCAGCCCGTGGCCTCGTCCATCCCCTACGGTGAGAGAGACACACACACACACACTAACCCCTACACACACCAGCCCGTGGCCTCGTCCATCCCCTACGGTGAGAGAGACACACACACTAACCCCTACACACACCAGCCCGTGGCCTCGTCCATCCCCTACGGTGAGAGAGACACACACACTAACCCCTACACACACCAGCCCGTGTCCTCGTCCATCCCCTACGGTGAGAGAGAGACACACACACACACTAACCCCTACACACACCAGCCCGTGGCCTCGTCCATCCCCTACGGTGAGAGAGACACACACACTAACCCCTACACACACCAGCCCGTGGCCTCGTCCATCCCCTACGGTG
>NW_028161015.1:0-71632 GCF_964263955.1 Coregonus lavaretus | reverse complement strand
AGAGATGGAGGGAGAGGGAGAGAGAGAGAGAAGGAAGAGGGTGGAGGAGGGAGAGAGAGAGAAGGAAGAGGAGACAGAGAGAGAGCGAGAAGGGAGAGAGAGAGAGAGAGAGAGAGAGAGAGAGAGAGAGAGAGAGAGAGAGAGAGAGAGAGAGAGAGAGAGAGAGAGAGGGAAGAGGGAGAGAGAGAAGGAAGAGAGACAGAGAGAGAGAGAGAAGTAAGAGGGTGGGGAGGGAGAGAGAGAGCGAAGGAAGAGAGAAGGAAGAGGGAGGAGGAGAGTAATAAAAGTGGGAGCTGAGTGATAAAGGATTGAGTTTGAAACTAGCGATGACTCATTGAGTGAAGTCATACTCTGTTGGTCTGTGAGGGAAGGGAGCGGTTACCATATGTGCGTTAGGATAGCTATCCCTAGTATTCCCTTTTCCCCCATTCCCTGTTCCCTACTGCTGGGGCTGGACATGTGTAATGCACAGTCCTTTTAGGAAGGCTGTAAGGCTCTAGGGGCTATGGAAAGGGGTGGGAGCTCTCGGCTTGTATTCACAATGCATCTCAGAGTAGGAGTGCTGATCTAGGATCAGGTCCACCATGTCCATATAATGTTATTCATTATGATCTAAAAGGCAAAACTAGATCAGTACTCCTACTCTGAGAGCCCTTTGTAGGCTACATTCATGTGTTGTTGGGATGCAGAAGAGGAGACATTAATGTGCTATAGAGTCACAGTATACACTGAATGTACAAAACATTAAGAACTCATTGATGCTGGCCCATGTTGACTCCAATGCTTCCCACAGTTGTGTCAAGTTGGCTAGATGTCCTTTGGGTGGTGTAACAATCTGATACACACGGGAAACTGTTGAGCGTGAAAACCCCCGCAGCATTGGCAGGTTCTCGACATAAACTGGTATACCTGGCACCTACAACCATACCCCGTTCAAAGGCACTTCAATCTTTTGTCTTGCCCATTCACCCTCTGAATGGCACACATACACAATCCATGTCTCAATTGTCTCAAGGCTTAAAATCGTCTTTAACCTGTCTCCTCCCCTTCATCTATACTGATTGAAGTGGATTTAACAAGTGACATCAATATGGGATCATAGCTTTCACCTGGATTCACCTGGTCAGTCCTATGTCATGGAAAGAGCAGGTGTTCTTAATGTTTTGTATAGCCAACAGTATTCAGTATATTACTGTTAGTTCATGGACACCCCACTTTCAGCAATAGTACTCTTCCATAACAGCAGCACACATGGAAGGAAAGCTATTGTTTCTAAGTTGCGTGAGGAGAATGAAAATAAAGTAGGGGAACACAAATAAAGATCTTAATACAGACAACAAGGGCTGTTTGTTCGTCTGTTGTCTATGAGACCTTGCTTTGTTTGATTCATTTCCTCAAGACCATGAAAGAGGCTTGGGGGAGGGAGGCAGGGGGTTTGGAGGGAGGAAAGCATGGGATGGGGGGTCTTTTCCAAAAAAGCAAAGCAAAGCAATAGGAGAAAGAGGGAAGGGAGACTTGAAAAGTCGCACACCAACCACTTCCAGTACGATGCGAATGAGCGTAACATAATGTAATATCAGGACGACAGGGACACAAAAAGTTTGCACTGTTTGTCTTGTTTGTGACGTTTGTTAATTGAGCTGTGTACATTACTCTGAGATTAGTGTGGCAGCTGTGACTGAGATGTGAATGACTGGCAGCAGTGCCCCAGCTCTGGGCCCCCAACATCCCCAGTGGTGCCCATTGGTGCCCAGCCCCTAGAACAGCTGTCCTGGCCTACAGGCAAGAGACTGAGTCTGGACTGGAGGAGGAGAAGGGGGGAGGAGGAGGGAAGAGGAAGGAAGAGGAGAGAAGAGGAGAGGAGGAGGGAAGAGGAGGGAGGAGGAGGGAGGTGGAGGAGTAGGAGAAGGAAGGAGGAAGTGGGTCCTTCCAGCCGCAAAGCCCTAGAAAGAAGAGATGACAAGTGACTGGCTGGCTGTGTGTCTCTATAACTCTCACTGGAACCCTTGGAGGGAGGAGGGATATATAATTATGTCTCAACATCCATGGGTACATGTCTAGAGGAGAGGATCCACCTCTGGAGTGTTGGCTGGCTGGCTGAGGGGCAGAAACATCATTGCAGCTGCTTGCCTCTATAGTTACAGAGAGGGAAATGTCCTGTGTTAGAAAGGAGGCAGAGGGACCACTACCTCAGTGAGTAGTACAGAGAGGGAAACGTCCTCTCTGTCAGAGAGTCAGTCAGACAGGAGGAAGGGGACTTCTACCTCTGATGACTGGGGGAAGAGTTAACACTTTTGAGCTGACCATGACTTCAGAGAATATGGCTGGCAGAGTTCAGGGGTCGATCATGGGTGTATGTTCCCTGTTTCCGATAAAGCCATTCTCCATGATTAATGTACTATACACTACTGTACTATACTATCTGTTAACCATGACACCAGAGAGTATGAGTCTTCTGTGAGGAGTACACAGAGGGAAATGTCCTGACTCAGACAGACAGGAGGAAGGGATGGGGGCCTCTGCCTTTGATGACTAGGCCTCTGAAAGAGGAAGTACTGATGAGCTGACCGATGTGACCATGACCCCAGAACATGAATGGCAGATTTCAGACCAGATTGTAAGTTCCTCAGACAGAAGGAATGGAAGAAGGCTTCCGCCTCTCATGACTAGGCCCTGAAAGAGGAAGCTTTGCTGACCATCCCTTATGGAAAAACCAAATGAATTTCACAGAACACGTGTGAAGTGTTCCAAAAACACGTTTTCACGTGAAATTTCATGTGAAATCATGTGATTTTCCACATGTGAAATCATGTGGTTTTTCTGTAAGGGATGACGCCAGAACATGACAGGCAGAATTCAGGGAAAGACTCTGGATGTATGAATGTTATATGACCCCACATAGCCTGTTTCTCTCTATAATTCTGCTGACCATGACACCAGCGCATGACTCTCAGAGTTCAGACCAGGGGTGTATGAATTACAGTGCCTTCGGAAAGTATTCAGACCCCTTGACCTTTTCCACATTTTGTTAGGTTACAGCCTTATTCTAAAATTGATTAAATTGTTTTTTTCCCTCATCAATCTACACACAATACTCCATAATGACAAAGCAAAAACATAATTTTTGCTAATGTATTAAAAATAAAAAACTGAAATATCACATTTCCATAAGTATTCAGACCATTTACTCAGTATTTTATTGAAGCACCTTTGGCAGCGATTACAGCCTCGAGTCTTCTTGGGTATGATGCTACAAGCTTGGCACACCTATATTTGGGGAGTTTCTCCCATTCTTCTCTGCAGATCTTCTCAAGCTCTGTCAGGTTGGATGGGGAGCGTCACTGCACAGCTATTTTCAGGTCTCTCCAGATATGTTTGATCAGGTTCAAGTCCGGGCTCTGGCTGGGCCACTCAAGGACATTCAGAGACTTGTACCGAAGTCACTTCTGCGTTGTCTTGGCTGTGTGCTTAGGGTCATTGTCCTGTTGGAAGGTGAACCTTTGCCCCAGTCTGAGGTCCTGAGCGCTCTGGAGCAGGTTTTCACCAAGGATATCTCTGTACTTTGCTCCGTTCATCTTTGCCTCGATTCTGACTAGTCTCCCAGTCCCTGCCGCTGAAAAACATTCCCACAGCATGATGCTGCCACCACCATGCCTCACCGTAGGGACGGTGCCAGGTTTCCTCTAGAAGTGACGCTTGGCATTTAGGCCAAATAGTTCTATCTTGGTTTCATCAGACCAGAGAATCTTGTTTCTCATGGTCTGAGAGTCTTTAGGTGCGTTTTGGCAAACTCCAAGCAGGTTTTTTATTTTGTTTTTATTTTTTGTGCAAAAATATCTATAAACCCGTTTTCACTTTGTCATTAAGGGGTATTGTGTGTAGATTGCTGAGGATTTTTATTTATTTAATCAATTTTAGAATGAGGCTGTAACGTAACAAAATGTAGAACAAGTCAAGGGGTCTGAATACTTTCCGAAGGCACTATATGTGTATGACTATGGTTGTATGTCCCCTGTCTCCCCTGTCTCACTACACCTGACATAATGATGAAAGCAAAATGGCTCATGATGATGGGTTATTGTCATAGGTTGTGAAACCATCAATCTGGGAAATACTAGTATGAAATGTCCCTTGTGTCCCACATTACCACTTTCAGGCACTTTCTCCTCTCTATCTATATGACTCATGTATTGCTGCTGTCTCTCATAGTGACGGTGGTGCAACCAGTGAGTGACAGGACTAACCAATGGTGGGTTGTTTAAGTGTCATCATGTATTCAGTCAGTACACACTGTTATCACCGCCAAGATAAACAGCTTACACTGTACATGTTAGGCCTACATGTTGACACAGCTAGGCCTGTACAGCTAAAGCACAGGGGTTCGTTCACAACTATTTTAAGTTAGCTAAAACACAAGGGTACTACCCACAACTACTCTGTGTTGGCTTGTGTATAGTTAAAAAACAAGGATACCATCCATCCACTACTACTTTGAAGTAAGGGAACAAAGCATTGTTATTATGTTAGCTCAGAGTCAATTCCACTACCCCAACCTGTACTGCATGTGATTGTGTAAACTACAACATTGCGCTGCTGACAGGAGGAAGCAGAAAAAACATTTTCAATGTTAACTTCTGCTTTTGTTTGGAGTTGCCCATTGGCCCAGCATTGGGAAGGAAGAAGGCTACTTAAAACACATTACTGGAGATGGAGACTGTGCCTGTGTCCCAAATGGCACCTTATTCACTATATAGTGCCCTACGTTTGACCAGGCCCCAATTTCGGACACAGCCTGAGACTGAGCTGTTCAGAGTGGCAGCCAACATCCTAATGGGTTGATTTGACCACTTCAGAATGACAGCCTTTTCCTTGAACATGCCTCTATTCACATTCTTTAATATAAAAAAACAGTCTGTACTCTAGTCTCTCTTCAGCTATTTAGATTTAAAAAACAGCCGAAGTTGAGCAATCTCTCAAAAGCACAGCTTCAGAACTTCAGAGCTCTTTAGTGCAAAACAACAGCTTGTTATTGTCAGCCTTTTACTCAATGTTTGTGTCAAAAGTCAATGCTTCTGCTAAACTAACATCTTTGCACTGAAGAACCACAAGTTTTGCCTATGTACATTTCACACTGTTTGTTTCTAAGAAATGACAAGACAGCTCACTCCAGAACACAGGATGTGACTGTATTGTTACAAGAGGTTTGAAGTGCTCTTTTGGTGTCTGTCTGCATATACATATTACTATATATATTATCCAAACAAGTCTTTACACACAACACAAGCACTTCATACTACATTATCTTGATACAGGTGTAGGATCTTAATTTCTTCACTCTTTTGTTGCTTAGAATTTTCCTGCACCAATTTACATAAATTCACTGAAAACTCACACTAACACACAGTTATATTAACAGTATTGCACTTTTCATGTAGGCAGATTTTGGCCAGCTAATAGCCTGACCACCGATCAAGCAACATTATGGACTAAATGTTCAAATCCTGTTGCTGCAGGATTATTTTGCTGTGACAATACTGGTCAAATTAAGATCCTACATCTATATACGGGTCTAAGAATTCCTTAGGATTTTCAATGACTTTGATAGAACAAACTTGATAATCACGTTGTAATTAATGGTTCTATTCAACATTAAAAGGTATTGTACCAAACAGCTGGATGTGATCCAGGTCAGTGTGACCCAAGGGGAAGAAGCCAACACTGGCACATGATCCCACAATCAGAGCTCTCTACCTCCTCTCTGGCCCCTGGCCAGCTCTGGTCTGGTCTGGTCTAGCGGGTGCCTTACCCATGTGAAATAAGTCAGTCTGCCATGCTACCTTAAAAATACATCTAGACTTTATTTAAGTACATTTTTTACAGTGACAAATGTAGAGTGCTCCTGTCTTGTCCTGTCTGAGAGAGTTCTATAGACTAGATTCTGAATGTTGAAGGGCAGTCTGGACCTCAGCTGACCTGCCCTCTTACTCTACAGTGATGCCTGGCGCGGAACCCATAGACTGAAAACACACAGCAATATACAGTAGATAGCAAAAGCAGGTTCCCAGACCACGGTTCACAGCTCATTTGACATAATCTTTTTTCTACTCACTAACTGTATAAAGATATAAAGCAACAGCAGCAGCGTTATCAAAGGCACTAGCTAGCAAACAACAGGGAGCTAAATGTAGAGTTCAAAAGATGACGATGGGCTTTCTGCCAGACAATGAATCTGATTACAGACCATTTATATTTGGCTTGCTGTCCTCTGCACAAACAAACACAGTCTCAGTGCCCTACAAAGGCCATTATGCATTTAACTTGTGTCACAGTCAGACCTGGGTTCAAATACTACTTGAAATCATTCCAAATACTTAAGCTGGGCTTGATTGAGTTTGCCTGGTGCAATGGAACCAATAGAATAGTCACAAAAGAGCAAACCCCACCATCTGGCACTCCAGGGTGGCTAAAGCAAACGCTAAAAGTATTTGAAAGATTTCTAATAATATTTGAACCCAGGTCTGGTTACAGTACAGTGTTTCAGTGGTCTTTATATAAATGTAAGCTTTAATTGTAGTCCAAATAGGCTCTTCCTGTTTGCAAGGTTCCCATGCACAGCTGACAGAAATCATGAGAGATTTTCTCACCAATATAAGAACAGCTTTGAAGAAGATTTACTACATTAACAATTCACGGTCATACATAAATGTTATTACTGTGTTGCTGTAATTAGCTAAACATGAGTGGTGTTTTGCAAAAATCTAACTTAAAGTTCGAAAGTTTAACTTATGGGTTCTCAAAAATGACCAGTCATTTTATGTCAAGAGGTCTTTTGTCCTCAAATGGAGCCAACTGAGTCTGTAACTGAGCATGTTGCCGTGCAGAGATTCTGAACACTATTCTCTATATTTGGAGTTGTTTATAGGATGCGTGCCATTGATGGTTTCAAGTTCGGAGGCCACCCCAAACCGAAACACAGGTGTTCATGTGGACAGACACCTTCTGGACTGTCCACACTTTACATCTGATGTAAAACACTTTTAGAGCTCTTACATGCTTTCAGTACAGTAGCATGTTGACTGTTTCACAGATATGTTGACCAGCCTAGACTTGCAAGCTACATGGAGTGTTATATGCATGATGTGAGTTCCACCACTGCAGTAGCCTTGATTATGCTTAAAGTAGCTAGCTCCCATGTTCTCCACTATGACTGTTTCATATGTTTTATAGCTCCGACAAGCTACAGTATAGCATGTGTGTCACAGGAGGCTGCTGAGGGGAAGATGGCTCAAAATAATGGCTGAAATGGAGTAAATGGAAAGGTATCAAAAACATGGAAACCATGCGTTTGATGAGTTTGATACCTTTCCATTTCCTCCGTTCCAGCCATTACTATGAGCCTGTCCTCCCCAATTAAGGTGCCACCAACCTCCTGTGGCGTGTATGTAGTGTACTCCGCTGCTGGAATGAATGAGGCTGCTACACTCCACTGCTGGAAGCAGCCTCCAGTACAGTTCATAGGAGGGCATCATCTGTTTCTTCTGGGTTGGGTGTAGGAGCTGCAGCTATGTTGTTTGTTGCTGATGTTTTTGGATGATGTGCTCTAGCTCAGCTTGGTCCTCTGGAGGAGGGAACCCAAGTGGAAAATGCAAAGTGATGCATATTGCCTCTCCCAGCCGCTTTGTCTCCAGCTAGCGGGGCTATAGTGAGTCTGCCAGGTGGGAGCGTGTCTGTGGCTGGCTGTCAAGGGCCCTCCCTGGGCCTTGTGCTTTGTGTTAGCAGGGGCCACAAGGACAGAGATCCACACTCCATGTCAACCAGCTGGATTTGCAAGTCCTCTTCTGCTCCATGACTCACATGAACTCACATCAGCCCCAGACACACACATTAGTCATGTGATACAATACACAGACAAACAAAGCAACATGCCTAATAAGCATTGTCAGACTATAATGCTCATGTGGCAGAAGTCAATCACGTAAATTAAGTAATTTATGCTGGCATTTTGTAGCTATCTTCATATTTTCACAGATACTGTACAAGCTTTAATTGAACACAGACCAACAGCCACACAATGTACTGTATTCCTAAGTGGTGTGTTGTACTATTTGAACACGTTTTTTTTGTTTTAAGGGGCACTTGTGGTTTGTTCATAATTGCATTCTTTCCCAATCCCAAAAAAATATAACTTAACAGGGGTGAGTTGTTTCCCAGTCTATGGTTACATCCCAAATAGTACCCTATTCCCTACATAGTGCACAACGTTTGACCAGAGCACTATGGGCCCTGGTCAAAAGTAGTGCACTATATAGTGAATATGGTACCATTTGAAACGCAGCCTCGTTTCTCTCAGATCTCAATCCAGATACAGTGACTGCCTGGTATTAGGAGCCAACACAGGCAACACAGGGGGTGTCTCCAGTAGGAATGTTCCAGGTTCCATTGGAAGATTAGACTTAGATTTTAGTCATTTAGCAGACGCTCTTATCCAGAGCGACTTACAGGAGCAATTAGGGTTAAGTGCCTTGCTTAAGGGCACATCGACAGATTTTTCACCTAGTCGGCTCGGGGATTAGAACCAGCGACCTTTCGGTTACTGGCACAACGCTCTTACCCACTAAGCTACCTGCCGACCCGAGAGATGTTCAATTGGAACACCGGAATGAATCTCTCATTAATTACTCATGGAAAAGTTTAAAATGGGTTTTCCTCTCTCCTCTTTCTTTCCCTCTCTCACCATTCCTCAACCCTTCCTCTCCCAATCCTCACCCCTTCACCCCTTCATCTCTTCCTCACCCCTCTCCCTCCACTTTCCCACCCTACCTCTCCCTTCCTCACCCCTTCCTAACCCTTCTTCTCCCTCCTCTAACCTCTCCCAACCCCTCCCTCTAGTTTCTTAACTGAATTCTAGGTCAGTCTGGTCCCAGGGCTGTCCTTGTTAGGGCCTAATAAGGCCAGGCTGGGAGTGAACCCAGCCCAACCCAGGCCAGAGCCAGAGAAGCCCTGCTCTCTGTTCCCACTGCCCACACAGAGTAGACCCAAGCCAGCCTCACCAAGGAAGATTCCTCCCTCCCTGCTACAGTCCAGGCCAGGCAGACCCAGAAGACTGGGGGAAACAGAGGTGGTTTGGCCCTTTCATCGGCTCTATGTTAGCAACAGAAATATGGATATACTGTAGGTGTTATAGCAACATTGTTATTCTAACAAACCACCAGAGCCCTGTGGATTTGTCACGTCTTGGGCATGAACGACCTCCCAAGAACTGAGCTTTAGACACGTTCTTACAGCGGCAGAAGCCAGCCTCACTGAGGAGGATCCCTCCTTGTTATAGGCCATGGCAGGCTGAGAAGGGAGCTGAGAGGGACACTGAGGTTAAATGTACAGTAGGTCATGGACCACACTCACCTTCTCATTAATAACCAGAGCAACTTTACCAACAGACAACAGATCACATATTTATCAATGAATAATGTGTGAAGGAGAGAGAACTCTTAAGAGACAGCACTCAATCTCCCAGCATGACAGAGTCAAAGATCCGGCTAGAGGTGACTGCCACAGCACTGTAAGATGTATGCTTTGTTAGGACTATATGTACTGAATCTTGTCTTACTTTGGGGTTGATTCATTGTTCACTACTGGAAAACCGACAAAGATTCCCAGGTTTTCCAGACATCCCGGTTGTAAGGTTTCTGTAATCAGGATCGGACGACGACATGGGCTTCGGCCTGTTCGACCAGACAACAGCTAACTCCACTTCAATGGTTGCTGACCAAATTCATAAAAACATCTAGAAAAAAAAGAAATAATAATCCTAGGTTTTCCAGAAATCCCGTTTGGAAGCTTCCTGGAATCAGGAAGGAATAAGCAGAAATTCCGGAATCCTCCAACCAGGATTTCAGGAAAACCTGGTAATTTTGGCAAAGTTACCGCAATTTTGCAACCCTACCTATAGCTTTACTTGATTAAACCCATTGCTCCTCAGGGAGCATAGGCCATTGACTACTCTTTTCCATTGCACTCTGTTCTGGGCTGTCTTCTCCAGCTCGTTCCACCCCTTGACAGTTTTCTCAAGCTATGGCTAGCATTAAATAAAGTGGGTATCCAATTCCAACACAGGACACCCAAGCTGGTTTCTGTGGTCTGAGCAGGCTGGTTTGTGGGTGCCAAGACTGATGCTATTATAATTCCACATCAAGCCTTCTCACATAAGGCTCCTGGAAGGACAACATTCTATTTATTTTAGATGACAGTTTGTGGGTGTAGGCTTGGAAAACCTGTTTATGTTATACTGAAATGTCAACATGAAACAGTCTCAACTATATCCCCTCTTCTTGCTTTTACCTAATAATATTTTCAAAACAGCACATTTGATCCTTTAGTGTACCACATAGATATTTTCTATAGTCTCATTTCAAACTACTGGTTTTCCAGGAGTCAGAGAACCTCTCATTCATTCCTTAAGCTTTGACATACCTAGACATAACAAGGTATTTCAGAGCATTTCTGAAATACACAGGATTTCGGCATGTCAAATCGAGATATTCCAGTGATGCTGAATTCCATTTCAGTGAGTAGGCTACTATCAGTATGTAATTTACTCCATCCCCCCCTTTCTGCCATTGACAGAGAGCAGGATCTCTCTCTCTCTCTCTCTCTCTCTCTCTCTCTCTCTCTCTCTCTCTCTCGCTCGATCTAATCGTGGACTTCAGGAAACGGAAGGCAGAGCACATCCCCATTCACATCGACAGGGCTTTATTGGAGCATGTCGAGAGCTTCAAGTTCCTCTGTGTCCACATCACTAAGGACCTATCATGGTCCAAACACACCAACACAGTCGTGAAGAGGGCACGACAACGCCTCTTCCTCCTCAGGAGGCTGAAAAGATTTAGCATGGGCCCTCAGATCCTCCAAAAGTTCTAGAGCTGCATCAATAATACATACACACTGAGTAGCAATAACTTTTACATTTTTAGCAGACACTCTGATCCAGAGCAACTTACAGTTAGTGAGTGAATACATTTTCCATACTGGCCCCCCGTGTGAATCAAACCCACAACCCTGGCGTTGCAAGCACCATGCTCTACCAACTGAGCTACAGGAGGGTACCAGAACCGAGTCGATTTACAGGGGTAAAAGGTGGTCGAAGTATATATGTACATATAACTAGGAATAAACTGACAGTAGCAGCAGCGTGTGTAATGAGTGAAAAAAGTTAGTGCAAAAAGGGTCAATGCAGATAGTTAAATAGTTAACCAAATACAGTGGCTTGCGAAAGTATTCACCCCCCTTGGCATTTTTCCTATTTTGTTGCCTTACAACCTGGAATTGAAATTGATTTTTGGGGGGTTTGTATCATTTGATTTACACAGCATGCCTACCACTTTGAAGATGCAAAATATTTTTTATTGTGAAACAAACAAGAAATAAGACAAAAAAACAGAAATATTGAGCATGCATAACTATTCACCCCCCCCAAAGTCAATACTATGTAGAGCCACCTTTTGCAGTAAATACAGCTGCAAGTCTCTTGGGATATGTCTCTATAAGCTTGGCACATCTAGCCACTGGGATTTTTGCCCATTCTTCAAGGCAAAACTGCTCCAGCTCCTTCAAGTTGGATGGGTTCCGCTGGTGTACAGCAATCTTTAAGTCATACCACAGATTCTCAATTGGATTGAGGTCTGGGCTTTGATTAGGCCACTCCAAGACATTTAAATGTTTCCCCTTAAACCACTCGAGTGTTGCTTTAGCAGTATGCTTATGTCCTCCTGGAAGGTGAAACAGGTTTCCCTCAAGAATTTCCCTGTATTTGGCGCTATCCATCATTCCTTCAATTCTGACCAGTTTCCCAGTCCCTGCTGATGAAAAACATCCCCACAACATGATGCTGCCACCACCATGCTTCACTGTGGGGATAGTGTTCTCGGGGTGATGAGAGGTGTTGGGTTTGAGCCAGACATAGCGTTTTCCTTGATGGCCAAAAAGCTCAATTTTAGTCTCATCTGACCAGAGTACCTTCTTCCATATGTTTGGGGAGTCTCCCACATGGCTTTTGGCGAACACCAAACGTGTTTGCTTATTTCTTTCTTTAAGAAATTGCTTTTTTCTGGCCACTCTTCCGTAAAAGCCCAGCTCTGTGGAGTGTACAGCTTAAAGTGGTCCTATGGACAGATACTCCAATATTTTTTTTATAACCCAACCCTGATCTGTACTTCTCCACAACTTTGTCCCTGACTGGTTTAGAGAGCTCCTTGGTCTTCATGGTGCTGCTTGCTTGGTGGTGCCCCTTGCTTAGTGGTGTTGCAGACTCTGTGGCCTTTCAGAACAGGTGTATATATACTGAGATCATGTGACACTTAGATTGGACACAGGTGGACTTTATTTAACTAATTATGTGACTTCTGAAGGTAATTGGTTGCACCATATCTTATTTAGGGGCTTCATAGCAATGGGGGTGAATACATATGCACACACCACTTTTCCGTTATTTATTTTTTAGATTTATTTTCATTTCACTTCACCAATTTGGACTATTTTGTGTATGTCCATTACATGAAATCCAAATAAAAATCCATTTAAATTACAGGTTGTAATGCAACAAAATAGGAAAAACACCAAGGGGGATGAATACTTTTGCAAAGCACTGTAGCTACCTGGACTAACTATTTAGCAGTCTTATGGCTTGGCGGTAGAAGCTGTTCAGGAACCTTTTGATCCCATGTGCTCCGGTACCGCTTGCCCTGCGGTAGCAGAGTGAACAGTCTATGACTCGGGTGGCTGGAGCCTTTGACAATTTTGAGGGCCTTCCTCTGACACCGCCTGATATATCTAGTAGCCTGGACCCGCTCTTCATATTTCAAGGGCACATTAAGATATTGACTCTCTCAGGTAATACCCGCCATCCTTTCTAAGCATTGTCGTCATACTGTTGTCTATACTGCCAGGGATTTTGTCAGTAATCATAATTGGTTCCTCTGAGAGTGCCAACCTTGAAAAAGTAATTCCAATTTCTACTCTCTCCTATTACAAATAGGTATAGACCAAATGGTGCAGTTCTATGCAATCTTATAGCCATACCAACTATATACATATCAAGCATTAGACAGGGCCTGCAACCGCCTATTGAACACAGCTTGTTTGAGTTGGAGACTCCCTGTGACTTTAAAAATTGTAAAGGACTTGGGTTGATGCATCTGAACATTAGGACCTTACTTCCTAAACTGGATTACATCAAGATCTGGGCTATGCATACGAATCCGGAGATTCTGGTATTGACTGAAACTTGGATCCCTGGGGACATTCTGGACGCTGTTATTAATATTGAGGGTTGTAATCTGTTCAGAGCTGACAGACAGCCTTTGTCTGGGTAAAAATGTATCCATAACTGTTATAGGGGTCTACCATCCTCCCTCGGCTAACCTTTGTGCACTCGAGGATTTAACTAGTTTGTTGTCTTCTTTTACTAAATCAGAAGTTATTATCCTGGGTGACTTAAATTATGATTGGGAAATGCAGGATTCAGACAATCTAAAAGACGTGTAATGATCTAAACATTTACATTACATTTTAGTCATTTAGCAGACGCTCTTATCCAGAGCGACTTACAGTTAGTGAGGCCATACATTTTCATACTGGCCCCCCGTGGGAATCGAACCCACAACCCTGGCGTTTCAAACTCCATGCTCTACCAACTGAGCTACACAGGACTAAACCTAATGCAGCTGGTGTCTAAGCCTATATGGCCCTATGCTAAAGATCCTTCAAAGTCAACTCTATTCTAACGAATACTCCAGAGAAATATGTTTCTACTGGTGTCTTTGCCCAAGATATTAGTGATAATTGCACAGTTGTTTGTGTTAGAGATGTGAGAATACAAAAACCTAAGCCTTGTGTCATCACAAAGGCTTTTTTTACATGATCAATATTTTTGTGACCTTGATTGTATTTCAGATATCTCTGAACCTGATTTAGTTTTCAGACATTTTTCAGATGTCTTCAATACTATTGTGGATAATTATGCTCCCTTCAAAAAGTTAAGGGTTAAAGGTAGGTCGAATGCCTTGTACACTCCGGAATTATCAGAAGTCATTCATAAAGGAGATTATGCTTGGGTCAAAGCCAGAAACACAGGCTTAGGCCCAGACTGGCAAGCTTGTAGCCCTTTCCTGCAGTCAATGACCAAAAGCGCCCTCTTTGGCGTCATGGGTGGAATGTTATTAATATTTTTCATAATTTCATAATTAATCATTGTTATTTTGTTAATGACAAAAATATGCTGTTTCTATGTCAAATAATTTTGTTATATTTCATTTTTCTGTGATGTACTGTATATAAAGTGTAATATTGTTATACAAACTCAAAATGTTATACATTTCAATTCTATATCTGACATGGTACAGGTGTCTTCTTTTTTTTAAGCCCATAACCATGTGTGTGAGGTGTATACGTTTGTTTCAAAGTAGATTTGTTTAAGATTCCCAAGAATCACTCTGTGTGACCCTGATTTAGCCAACTACAGTAATAGGTTAAGCAACTGAGGAATCATTGTGTAAGACAAATCAGAAAGGCTAAATCTGTTTATTATATAACCACTCTTTCGGATTGTAATGGGAACCTGGCTAAATTCTAGAAAACTGTCAAATCCCTGAAGGGTTCTACTTCCTCCTCTCTGCCACAACAAATTAATTCAGACACTGGCCTCATTAAGGAAAAAAATGCCATCATTGATGCATTTAATCACCATTTTATTTCAGCAGGCTTTCTTTTTTAAATTACTTCTATGCCTATTCACAATGATACTGGGCTGGATGCTGATAGGGGAGACGTTCTGAATGATCAGAAAACTGATAGTCAAGGCTTTTCTTTTAGGCTATTTACAGAAAAATAAGTCCTGGATTAAAGAAATCCACAGGTCTGCTTAAGTGTGCAGCGCCCATCATTGGCTCAATAACCAACATTCTTTATTTACATTGTTATCAGGAAATATTCCAAAAGTGCTGCACTCCATAAGGACGGTGATAGTAGTGATCGTGATAATTATTGCCCCATTTCAAGGCTTCCTTGTCTAGATAAGAGTCTTGAATCCTTGGTAAACGTACAACTTCGCTCTTTTTATCTGATAAATGTATTTTGAATGTAAACCAATCAGGGTTTAGGCTTGGGCATAGCACTATTACAGCAACCAATTTAGTTGTTAATGATATTGTCAATGCTTTAGACACTAAAATGAAATGTGCTGCTTTGTTTGTGGACCTGTAAATAGCTTTTGATACCGTTGATCATTATATTTTATTGAATAAGTTTTCCTTGATAGGCCTGAGCTCTGACGCCTGTTCATGGTTTCATGATTATATTAGTGACAGAACTCAGGCCATCGTGATTGATGGGGTTAAGTCTGAATTTCTTGAAGTGCAAAATATGTATCACAGGGGTCGATTTTGGGAGCTGTTCTCTTCACTATTTACAGTGCATTCGGAAAGTATTCAGACCTCTTTACTTTTCACACATTTTGTTATGTTACAACCTTATTCTAAAATTGATTAAATAAAAACTATCCACATCAATCTACACACAATACCCCATAATGACAAAACAAAAACAGGTTTTTAGAAATGGTTGCAAATGTATTAAAAATAAAAAACAAAAATACCTTATTTACATAAGTATTCAGACCCTTTGCTACGAGACTCTAAATTGAGCTCAAGTGCATCCTGTTTCCATTGATCATCCTTGCGATGTTTCTGCAACTTGATTGGCATCAACCTGTGGTAAATGCAATTGATTGGACATGATTTGGAAAGGCACACACCTGTCTATGTAAGGTCCCACAGTTGACAGTGCATGTCAGCGCAAAAACCAAGCCATGAGGTCGAAGGAATTGTCCGTAGAGCTCCGAGACTGGATAGGGTTGAGGCACAGATCTGGGGAAGGGTAACAAAACATTTCTGCAGCATTGAAGGTCCCCAAGAACACAGTGGCCTCCATCATTCTTAAATGGAAGAAGTTTGGAACCACCAAGAATCTTCCTAGAGCTGGCCGCCCGGCCAAGCTGAGCAATCGGGGGAGAAGGGCCTTGGTCAGAGAGGTGACCAAGACCCCGATGGTCACTCTGACAGAGCTCCAGAGTTCCTCTGTGGAGATGGGAGAACCATCCAGAAGGACAACCATCTCTGCAGCACTCCACCAATCGGGCCTTTATAGTAGAGTGGCCAGACGGAAACCTCTCCTCAGTAAATGGCACATGACAGCCCGCTTGGAGTTTACCAAAAGGCACCTAAAGACTCTCAGACCCTGAGAAACAAGATTCTCTGGTCTGATGAAACCAAGATTGAAATAAATGGTTTGCCTGAATGCCAAGCATCATGTCTGGAGGAAACCTGGTACCATCCCTGTGGGGATGTTTTTCAGCGGCACGGACTGGGAGACTAGTCAGTATCGAGGCAAAGCTGAACGGAGCAAAGTACAGAGAGATCTTGGATGAAAACCTGCTCCAGAGCGCTCAGGACCTCAGACTGGGCGAAGGTTCACCTTCCAACAGGACAACAACCTTAAGCACACAGCCAAGACAACGCAGGAGTGGCTTCGGGACAAGTCTCTGAATGTCCTTGAGTGGCCCAGCCAGAGCCTGGACTTGATCCCGATCGAACATCTCTGGAGAGACCTGAAAATAGCTGTGCAGTGACGCTCCCCGTCCAACCTGACAGAGCTTGAGAGGATCTGCAGAGAAGAATGGGAAAAACTCCCCAAATACAGATGTGTCAAGCTTGTAGCATCATACCCAAGAAGACTTGAGGCTGGAATCGCTGCCAAAAGTGCTTCAACAAAGTCTGAATATTTATGTAAATGTGATATTTCCGTTTTTTATTTGTAGTACATTTGCAAAAGTTTCTAAAAACATATTTTTGTTTTGTCATTATGGGGTATTGTGTATAGACTGATGGGGGGAAAAAAAACACTTAAATCAATTTTGAATAAGGCTGTAATGTAACAAAATGTGGAAAAAGTTGAGGGGTCTGAATACTTTTCGAATGCACTGTATGTAAACACCATTGGTCAATCTGTTAAAAAAATGTTTTTAATCTATATGCGAATGATACTATTATTCTATTGCCCCAACTGTTGATCTGGCTGTGTCAAAACTACAGTCAGATTTTATAGCTATGCAGGAATCCCTTGTTGATTTAAAACGTGTGCTTAATACGGGCAAAAAGGAAATACATGTTGTTTTTAAACTCTTGTAAGAATGTTTCAGATGAACTATATGTTCACTCATTAGATGGTGCTCCAATTGAATGTGTTCCCGCATATAAATACTTAGGCATTTGTATAGATATGGATTTGATGTTTAAAAAACATGTAGATGAGCTGGTTAAGAAGCTAAGATTTAAAGTTGGCTTTTTCTAGAGAAACAGATATTGCCTTTCTCTAAGCAGTAGGAATAACTTTTTATCTGTTCTTGATTATGGTGCCCTTTGTTTTGTTACAGGTGACAGTTTTGATACTCATCACTGCATCTTGTATCAAAAGGTTGGCTGGACTTCGTAAAAGACCCATAGTTGTCTTTGTTTACAAGGCCCTACTTCATAAACTTCCGTCTTCTCTAACTTTGCTGTTGAAGTATAGACACCTGAGTTGCCTAGCCCGTTCACAGGATAGGCTACCTCTTGAAGTTCCTAGGGTGTACACCGAGCTAGGTAAATCTGCTTTTAGTTTTAAAGCACCGTATTGCTGGAACAACATTCAAAATGCATTTCAACTTAATGTTCTGGTGCCGTTCAGGCAGTTTAGAGTATTGATTGGGTGCTTATTCGTGGAGGAATGTAACTGTTTTTCTGGGTGATTTGTGATGTTTTGTGATGTTTTACTTGACTGTTTTTGTATTTTAATGCGTATATACAGTATATGTATATTTTGTGTAAAAAGTGTATATTTGTGTTGTACTGTGCAGGGGACATTTTAAAAATAAGTACAATTAAATAAAAAGTATAGAGCAATCCCCCGCGGTGGTAATTTGGTCGCCTGCGTTATGGAAAAACGTGCGCCAAATCGAGGTATTTGGGGGGAATGCGCACGGTGGAGGTAGTGTCTGGACACCAACGGAAACACCTAGACACCTATCATGACACTCTCGCGACCACCCAGTGAGAACCCTCTGCGGCCATGAAAAGGTGGGGTTGTGTAGTGCTAACCAGGGAAGACCTAACACAACAGGGAAATCAGGAGACTCAATAATAAAAAAGGTGACTTTCTCTCTATGGGTCTTGTGCGTAATCATAGTGACTGGTGCTGTAACCTCCCTAACGAACCCGGACCCTAATGGTCGACTGTCAAGTGCTCTGATGGGGAGTGGAATGGATAGGGGAACCAATGTAATGCCTAGACCATGTGCAAATGACCTGTCCATGAAGTTCCCAGCTGCGCCTGAATCGACCAGTGCCTTACACTGAGGAACTACTGTGTAATCAGGAAAGTGGATGTGTAGGGTACAGTGCACAGCACAGGGCTCTGAACGAGTGTGGGTGTTCGATACCTGAGGTGACGCGAGAGTACCCTGCCTGCCGCCTCCAGACCCAAAAGAACGCTGACTACAGCATGCAGGAGAATGTCCTGTCGTGCCACAAGAGTGACACTGGCGCTGTCGTCCTCCGCTCTACCGGATCGCCGCTCCACCCAGCTCCATCATCTCGTGATCCGGGTTGGGGGGGCGGGGAACGGGCAGGCCCCTTCCAGGACGTCCTCTGGCAGCCAGCAGGTTGTCCAACTGGATGGCCATGTCCACCAGTTGATTGAAGGACAACGTGGTGTCCTGGCAGGCTAGCTCCCTTCGGACGTCCTCTAGTAGGTGGCACCGGAAGTGGTCGATGAGGGCCCACTCGTTCCACCCGGACCCAGAGCGAAGTCCTGCGCGGTCCTCGTTCCATGCCTCAGGTGGACCAGCCGCTCGCCCGCCTCTCTACCTTCGGGGGGGGTGATCGAAGGCGACCCGGAAGAGGCGAGCGAACTCCCTGTAGTTGTCCAACTCGGCTCCTCCTCCACTTCAGACCACGTTGGCCCACTCCAGGGCTTTCCCCGAGAGGCATGAGACGAGGGCGGACACCTTCTCCCGCTCCGATGTTCGATAAGTATAACTCCAGTTGTAGGAGGAATCCCTGGCAGAGGGCAGCTGTCCCGTCGATATCCCGTGGTCTGGATATATGAATCCCTCTGGGTGCTGGGGTGTGGGTGGCTGGATCCGGTCGCTCAGCTGGTCCCGAAAGATCGGGTCCTCTCATCTCCAGGTGTTGGATGACCTGGAGAACCCGATACAACGCTTCTCCCAAGCTGGCTAGCATCGTCGAATGCTCCCGGACCCGTGCCACGACTCCAGGCATGTGCTCCTCTCCTGCTGACTCTATGTCTGGTGTGTGATTCTGTGATGAGGTGATGTCGAAGGAGTCAAGCGCAGGAGGGTAAATCACAGAATAACAGGCTTTATTCCACAAGTACAGAGTTACGCAGTAATGCGTCAAAAACACTCTAGAAAATACAAGGCACACGGGGAAATATCCCGACGATACAAAATACACAGAGCTCTACCGACCTTTTCTATCCTCCACAATAAACAATCACATACAAAGACAAGGGGGCAGAGGGAACACATATACAGGTTCTGATGAGGGGATATGAACCAGGTATTTGTGTAATAAACAAGACAAAACAAATGGAATGATGAGATGAGGAGCGGCAGTGGCTAGAAGGCCGGTGACTGCGAACGTCGAAGCCTGCCCGAACACGGAGATGTGGCAGCTTCGGAGGAAGTAGGGATGCTGTTTGGTGGCAGCGTCCATATGTACCTTCTCTCTCTCTCTCTCTCTCTCTCTCTCTCTCTCTCTCTCTCTCTCTCTCTCTCTCTCTCTCTCAAAGTGTACATACAGTATCATTGAAGGCTTTTTCTTTATTTTTACTATTTTCTATAATAATTAGTGAAGACAACTAAATAATAGTGAAGACATCTAAACTATGAAATAACACATATGGAATAATGTACTAACCAAAAAAGTGTTAAACAAATCAAAATATATTTTATATTTGAGATTCTTCAAAGTAGCCACCCTTTGCCTTGATGACAGCTTTGCACACTCTTGGCATTCTCTCAACCAGCTTCATGAGGTAGTCATCTGGAGTGCATTTCAATGAACAGGTGTGCTTTGTTAAAAGTTAATTTGTGGAATTTCTTAATGCGTTTGAGAAAATCAGTTGTGTTGTGACAAGGTAGGGGTGGTATACAGAAGATAGCCCTATTTGGTAAAATACCAAGTCCATATTATGGCAAGAACTGCTCAAATAAGCAAAGAGAAACGACAGTCCATCATTACTTTAAGACATGTAGGTCAGTCAATGTGGAACATTTCAAGAACTTGTGCAGTCGCAAAAACCATCAAGCACTGTGATGAAACTGGCTCTCATTTGGACCGCCACAGGAAAGGAAGACCCAGTGTTACCTCTGCTGCATAGAATAAGTTCATTAGAGTTACCAGCCTCAGAAATTGCAGCCCAAATATACAGTTGAAAGAAGTTTACATACCACTTAGCCAAATACATTTAAACTCAGTTTTTCACAATTCCTGACATTTAATCCTAGTAAATATTCCCTGTCTTGGGTTAGTTAGGATCACCACTTTATTTTAAGAATGTGAAATGTCAGAATAATAGTAGAGAGAATTATTTCTTTCAGCTTTTATTTCTTTCATCTCATTCCCAGTGGGTCAGACGTTTACATACACTCAATTAGTATTTCGTAGCATTGCCTTTAAATTGTTTAACTTGGGTCAAACGTTTCGGGGAGCCTTCCACAAGCTTCCCACAATAAGTTGTGTGAATGTTGGCCCCAAGGATTCACAGAGTTCAAGTAACAGACACATTTCAACATCAACTGTTCAGAGGAGACTGCATGAATCAGGCCTTCATGGTCGAATTGCTGCAAAGAAACCACTACTAAAGGACACCGATAATAAGAAGGGACTTGCTTGGGCCAAGAAACACGAGCAATGGACATTAGACCGGTGGAAATCTATCCTTTGGTCTGATTAGTCACAATTTGAGATTTTTGGTTCCAACTGCAGTGTCTTTGTTAGACACAGAGTAGGTGAACGGATGATCTCCGCATGTGTGGTTCCCACCGTGAAGCATGGAGTAGGAGGTGTGATGGTGTAGGGGTGCTTTGCTGGTGACACTGTTGTGATTTATTTAGAATTCAAGGCACACTTAACCAGCATGACTACCACAGCATTCTGCAGCGATACGCCATCCCATCTGGTTTGCGCTTAGTGGGACTATCATTTGTTTTTCAACAGGGCAATGACCCAACACACCTCCAGGCTGTGTAAGGGCTATTTGACCAAGAAGGAGAGTGATGGAGTGCTGCATCAGATGACCTGGCCTCCACAATCACCTGACCTCAACCCAATTGAGATGGTTTGGGATGGGTTGGACCGCAGAGTGAAGGAAAAGCAGCCAACAAGTGCTAAGCATATGTGGGAACTCCTTCAAGACTGTTGGAAAATCATTCCAGGTGAAGCTGGTTGAGAGAATGCCAATAGTGTGCAAAGCTGTCATCAAGGCAAAGGGTGGCTACTTTGAAGAATCTCAAATATAAAATATATTTTGATTTGTTTAATACTTTTTTGGTTACTACATGATTCCATATGTGTTATTCCATAGTTTTGATGTCTTCACTATTATTCTACAATGTAGACAATAGTAAAAATAAAGAAAAACCCTTGAATGAGTAGGTGTGTCCAAACTTTGACTGGTAGTGTATATATGTATCTCTCCCTTCCTATTCCCCTCTCTCTCTCTAATAGGGAGATAACACAAACAAATGAAGCCTGCAGGGCAAGCAATAAAAGCTGCCAATCCAGCACACGACGCAACAGCCCCAGTGGTCAGTAACAGCTGCGATAACGAGGGGAGGCCCGGGGGACGAACGTACGTGTGTGTGTTTGTGTGTTTGTGTGTGTGTGTGTGAGAGAGAGAGAGAGAGAGAGAGAGAGAGAGAGAGAGAGAGAGAGAGAGAGAGAGAGAGAGAGAGAGAGAGAGAGAGAGAGAGAGAGAGAGAGAGAGAGAGAGAGAGAGAGAGAGAGAGAGAGGAGGAACATATGGACGCTGCCGCCAAACAGCATGCCTGCGAGCAGGGCAGAAAGGAGCATAGAACTCACACACAGACACACACACTGTACCAAACTGTTAACCACAGCCCCCCCTCCCTGTTCGCTAACAAATAAGCTAGAGCACATTATCAAACCTAACAATAAAATCCATCTTCAAGCACAAAACTCCTTAGCTAGACGTAAAGGAAGTAAAGATAATGTAAAATAATGTATTATGCTTTATTGTTTCAGTTAGAACAGTTCTGATGAAAACGGGAAGAAATTGACCTGAAAAAATTCCCTCTTGTTTTTATTTTTATTGTCACTCCTGTCGGCTGTCCCACGTAGAGGTTCGTGCTCTCTGATTGGCTAGAGTCAAGTTGTCGGCCACTGCCGAGAATTGCGATTCTACAAGTTGAAATGGCAGGTTCGTCGGTACCAGGTCGGTAAGCAGCAGGTACGTCTTTTTGTTCTAGCAAGAGAAGGAACTCCTACTGTGATAAATACCTATCGGCAGTCAGATTCTCTGTGTGTTTCAGGCTTTACACCCACATGTACAGCTACAGGAGTATGGATACAGGTCTTACAGTACCAAAATTATCCTAACTTAACCCCTGTACACTGCTGATTTCACAGGTCTCAGTCACAAAGGACTTCCCAGGAACTGAGCAAACTGAGATTTAGAAACTTCTTGTTAAGCGTTCTCAAAGATGTACATTTGAACAGAGGAGACGTGTCACTGTGCATGTATTTCTACTGTAGTCTCACAGTCATGTTGGAACAGGGAGTTGTAAATTCCTGGATTACTTACAGGTTTCTTTTTTAAAAATCATGACTGGAAGGTACAGTATTTTTTTACCTTTATTGAACCAGGATAATACCATCAATCTTAGCATGCTGCATAACTCCATATGGTTTCAGAATTAAACATATTTAAGCACCTGTAAATGTGAAACGTTGTCAAAATGTAACTTTCAAGAATGAGCTTTTTCATATATTACTGTTTCACTGTATTCACAGTATTCTCACAACAATGGACAGCATCTGGAGGAGGATGCGACTGAAAACAAGTGAGAACCTTTAGATTTTACTAAATGAGGAAATGCAAACCAAATGTCAGTCTCCCTCCACAGTGCTTGCTCCTCTTCCCTTCCCTCTCCTTTGAGCTCCCCATGCACTGTTCCTGAATGTCACTAGGCCAGACGCACACACACACACTCACACACTCACACACACACACTCACACACACACACACACACACACACAGTGTTCCAGGGGTCATAAGGCTGGACCTGAGCCAGAGGAGAGAGCCTCCAGTGTGGACTAACATTTGAAGAGTAGAGCCTCTCATATTGAGGGCTGAATAAACTACACCCACTGCCTGGGACTCCCTGTGGGCCATCAATTGACCACTTTCTTTGAAGAGACCCTTCCAGTGTTTCATTCACATGGACATGGAGCTGTTCAGATCAACATGGTCTCATTGGAATATGTCAAAAATAGTGACGTTTAACTATTGTTCTTATACTGTATGTCAATGGCCACTCTCCATTGAAGAAGTAATGCACTATATAGGGAGTAATGCAGTCACTTCGGGCATTGAAATCAGGCGTAAATAGCAGGTGTGTTTATTGCTGTAAGAGTGTTGCAAAGTTACAAAAAGCTCTCTTGAGGTTGATGTGGAGTGGATAACATGTGACTTTGAGTTAGATTATTGTGTTAGATTTCAGTTCTCTCAGAGTATACAAAGAATGTTCTCTGCTTTGATCTGCTTTATATCAAATCTAGATTATACACCACATTTAAACTAAAAACAAGCGGTCTATCTTTAGGGTGAAGTGAGACAGTATTCCCCAGTACCCTTGGCCTTTTGAAAGACCTCACCTCTGTCCACTCTGACTCTCTGACTCTCACCTCCAAATTCCTTTTGTCAGTAGGGCGACAAACACCCAGACACAGACACACACACGCACGCACGCACACACGCACGCACGCACGCACGCACACACGCACACACACACACACACACACACACACACACACACACACACACACACACACACACACACACACACACACACACACACACACACACACACACACCTCACCCCAAATTCCTATTCTAAGAAGGCCTGTAGGACCAGTCAAAGGAGAGGAGAGCCAGGACCTGTGGCTTCCCTCACTAATTCAGTGTGACAGGGAGATTGGTCTGTGAAATACAACCAGGCTCCAAAAGCACAGGCAGAAATATCTGATAAGTACTGATGGCCAGTCAGCAGAGACATTCAACAGAACAGAAGCTGCTGTTACGACAGAGAGGGGGAGGGAGAGAGAGGGGGAGTGATCCTACTGCATTAACGCTACACAGACTAGACAGAGAGTAATTGTAATCGTGTCCTCCTAACATTATGTTGCTTAAGATTATCACATATCACATTTGTTAGGCCAAGCCAAGGCATGCTAGCCCCTGTTGCTAGAGAAAGCAGAGTGCAATAATCAGAGCCAGAACTTTCTTTCACTTTTCATACATTCCTTTGGTTAATTAACAAAAGAACACTCTCTGCCATAGGAATCCATTTATGGAGACATGCTGCATGCTGTTCTTCTTTGTGTCAGAACGACTCTAGCTCGGAGTGTGGTAAATGGCTGATATAGGCTGTGTGTGTGTGTTGTGTGTATGTGTGTGTGTGCGTGTGTGTGTGCATGCATGTGTGTATGTTCCTCTCTGTCTCTGAGTGTGGTAAGGGACTGATTGATAGAGCATCTCTGCACATTACGGTATAAATAACTTCACTGGTACATTCATTACATTCACGCAATCTCACTGCGCACACAGCTATCACAACGCACACACAGCTAATGACAACCACAGCTAATGGTAAACTGTGTCAAAGCCTTGATCGTCAGGAACCCTTTACACCTTCCTGTGAAGAGAAGGTGATGAGATTGAGAATGGTAAGTATCACTAGAACAGAGAACTGAAGTGTGAAAATGCACCGAAATGACAAGTCGAGGTGACAGGAGGTGTAAAATGTGCCACCTTCATTGCAACTCCACGAAGTGAGATCTTGCATGGAGCCCCAGGCCGAGGGAGATTGTCAGTTCTTTTGTGTTTCTTCCATAATCGCACCAACTGTTGTCACATTCTCACCAAGCTACTTGGCGATGGTCTTCTAGCCCATTCCAGCCTTGTGTAGGTCTACAATCTTGTCCCTGACATCCTTGGAGAGCTCTTTGGTCTTGGCCATGGTGGAGAGTTTGGAATCTGATTGATTGATTGCTTCTGTGGACAGGTGTCTTTTATACAGGTAACAAGCTGAGATTAGGAGCACTCCCTTTAAGAGTGTGCTCCTAATCTCAGCTCGTTACCTGTATAAAAGACTCCTGGGAGCCAGAAATCTTTCGGATTGAGAGGGGGTCAAATACTTACTTCCCTCATTAAAATGCAAATCAATTTATAACATTTTTGACATGTGTTTTTCTGGATTTTGTTGTTGTTACTCTGTCTCTCACTGTTCAAATAAACCTACCATTAAAATTATAGACTGATAATTTCTTTGTCAGTGGGCAAACGTACAAAATCAGCAGGGGATCAAATACTTTTTTCCCTCACTGTAGGTGTTCCTCTTGTCCAGGTGGGAAAATGAGTGTGGAATGCAATAGAGATTGCGTCATCTGTGGATCTGTTTGGTCTGTATGCGAATTGGAGTGGGTCCAGTGTGTCTGGGATGATGGTGTTGATGTGAGCCATGACCAGCCTTTCAAAGCATTTCATGGCTACAGATGTGAGTGCTGCGGCGTGATAGTCATTTAGACAGGTTACATTGGCATTCTTGGGCACAGGGACTATGGTGGTCTGCTTGAAACATGTAAGTATTACAGACTGGGTCAGAGAGAGGTTGAAAATGTCAGTGAAGACACTTGCCAGCTGGTCAGCGCATGCTCTGAGTACGTGTCCCGGTAATACAGTCCTTGCAAAGTATTAATCCCCCATGGCATTTTTCCTATTTTGATGCATTACAACCTGTAATTTAAATTGATTTTTATTTGGATTTCATGTAATGGACATACACAAAATAGTCCAAATTGGTGAAGTGAAATGAAAAAAATAACTTGTTTTAAATAACGTAAAATTGGTGCGTGCATATGTATTCACCCCCTTTGCTATGAAGCCCCTAAATAAGATCTGGTGCAACCAATTACCTTCAGAAGTCACATAATTAGTTAAATAAAGTCCACCTGTGAGCAATCTAAGTGTCACATGATCTGTCACATGATCTCAGTATATATACACCTGTTCTGAAAGGCCCCAGAGTCTGCAACACCACTAAGCAAGGGGCACCACCAAGCAAGCGGCACCATGAAGACCAAGGAGCTCTCCAAAAAAACAGGTCCTGGACAAAGTTGTGGAGAAGGTAGCAGGTAGCAGGTAGCTTAGTGGTTAAGAGCGTTGTGCCAGTAACCGAAAGGTTGCTGGTTCTAATCCCCAAGCCGACTAGGTGAAAAATCTGTCGATGTGCCCTTGAGCAAGGCACTTAACCCTAATTGCTCCTGTAAGTCGCTCTGGATAAGAGCGTCTGCTAAATGACGTAAATGTAAATGTAAATGTAAAGATCAGGGTTGGGTTATAAAAAAATATCTGAAACTTTAAACATCCCACGGAGCACCATTAAATCCATTATTAAAAAATTGAAAGAATATGGCACCACAACAAACCTGCCAAGAGAGGGCCGCCCACCAAAACTCACGGACCAGGCAAGGAGGACATTAATCAGAGAGGCAACAAAGAGACCAAAGATAACCCTGAAGAAGCTGCAAAGCTCCACAGTGGAAATTGGAGTATCTGTCCATAGGACCACTTTAAGCCGTACACTCCACAGAGCTGGGCTTTATGGAAGAGTGGCCAGAAAAAAGCAATTTCTTAAAGAAAAAATTAGCAAACACGTTTGGTGTTCACCAAAAGGCATGTGGGAGACTCCCCAAACATATGGAAGAAGGTACTCTGGTCAGATGAAACTAAAATTGAGCTTTTTGGCCATCAAGGAAAACGCTATGTCTGGCGCAAACCCAAAACCTCTCATCACCCAGAGAACACCATCCCCACAGTGAAGCATGGTGGTGGCAGCATCATGCTGTGGGGATGTTTTTCATCAGCAGGGACTGGGAAACTGGTCAGAATTGAAGGAATGATGGATGACGCTGAATACAGGGACATTCTTGAAGGAAACCTGTTTCAGTCTTCCAGAGATTTGAGACTGGGACGGAGGTTCACCTTTCAGCAGGACAATGACCCTAAGCATACTGCTAAAGCAACACTTGAGTTGTTTAAGGGGAAACATTTAAATGTATTGGAATGGCCTAGTCAAAGCCCAGACCTCAATCCAATTGATAATCTGTGGTATGACTTAAAGATTGCTGTACACCAGCTGAACCAATCCAACTTGAAGGAGCTGGAGCAGTTTTGCCTTAAAGAATGTGTCACGGGGTGCTGAAGGTGGGTGTGGTGTATGAATCAGGCGCAGGACGCAGAGGCTCAGTCCAAAGGCTTTAGTGCAATATTCATAAAAGACAAAAGCACAATAAGCCCGAAGGCGAATACACGGCGCACACAGGCGACAAAACAAACGGCGCACAAACATGTGCAAAATAACCTCTCCAAAACACTGGAGGGAAATAGTAGCTCCAACACGAAACAGAAGCGCAATCACACACAACGACAAGCACACACAACGAGAACTAAATAGGACACTAACGAGGACTAACAAGACACAGGTGTACAACATCCAGACAAAACCAAACGAACATGAAACATAGATCGGTGGCAGCTAGTACTCCGGGGACGACGACCGCCGAAGCCTGCCCGAACCAGGAGGAGGAGCAGCCTCGGCCGAAACCGTGACAGTACCCCCCCCCCCTTGACGCGCGGCTCCAGCCGTGCGCCGACCCCGGCCTCGGGGACGACCAGGAGGACGCGGAGCAGGGCGCGCGGGATGGTCCCGGTGGAACTCCGACAGGAGAGATGGGTCTAGGATGTCCCTCCGCGGCACCCAGCACCGCTCCTCCGGGCCGTACCCCTCCCACTCCACGAGATACTGGAGACCCCCCATCCGGCGTCTAGAGTCCAAGATGGACCGAACGGTGTACGCCGGAGCCCCCTCGATGTCCAGTGGGGGCGGAGGAGTCTCCCCTATCTCATTGTCCTGGAGTGGACCAGCTACCACCGGCCTGAGAAGAGACACATGGAACGAGGGGTTAATATTCTTATACTCAACAGGTAGATGTAACCTATAACACACCTCGTTCAATCTTCTCAGGACTTTAAAGGGCCCCACAAACCGCCGACCCAGCTTCCGGCAGGGCAGGCGGAGGGGTAGGTTTCTGGTAGAGAGCCAGACTCGATCTCCGGGTGCGTACACCGGCCCCTCACTGCGGTGGAGATCGGCGCTCGCCTTGTGACGAAGGACGGCCCGCTGCAGGTGGACGTGGGCAGCGTTCCACGTCTCTTCCGAGCGCCTCATCCAATCATCCACCGCAGGGGCCTCGATCTGGCTCTGCTGCCAAGGTGCCAGAACCGGCTGGTAACCTAACACACATTGGAAGGGGGTTAGGTTGGTAGAGGAGTGGCGGAGAGAGTTCTGGGCCATCTCGGCCCAGGGAATGTACCGTGCCCACTCCTCCGGCCGGTCCTGGCAATACGACCTAAGAAACCTACCCACATCCTGGTTGACACGTTCTACCTGCCCGTTACTCTCCGGGTGGTACCCTGAGGTAAGGCTAACCGAGACCCCCAAACGCTCCATGAACGCTCTCCAAACATGGGAGGTAAACTGGGGGCCTCGATCAGACACTATATCCTCGGGTACCCCGTAATGCCGGAAGACGTGGGTAAATAGGGCCTCAGCGGTCTGTAGGGCAGTAGGAAGACCCGACATAGGGAGAAGACGACAGGCCTTAGAGAACCGGTCCACAACGACCAGGATGGTGGTATTCCCCTGAGAGAGGGGAAGGTCTGTCACAAAATCCACCGAGAGGTGGGACCATGGTCGTTGTGGAATGGGCAGGGGTTGTAACTTACCCCTGGGCAGATGTCGGGGCGCCTTACACTGGGCGCACACCGAGCAGAAGGAGACATAAACCCTCACATCCCTAGCCAAAGTGGGCCACCAGTATTTAGTGCTAAGGCAATGCACTGTCCGGCCGATACCCGGATGTCCAGAGGAGGGTGACGTGTGAGCCCAGTAAATGAGTCGATCCCGAATCTCGAGTGGAACGTACTTCCGACCCTCAGGACACTGTGGAGGGCTGGGGTCGGTACGCAACGCTCGCTCGATTTCGGCATCGACCTCCCACACCACCGGTGCCACAAGGCAAGACTCCGGTAGTATGGGAGTGGGCTCAACGGACCTCTCCTCCGTGTCATACCGCCGGGACAGCGCATCCGCCTTACCATTCTGGGACCCAGGGATGTACGTGATTTTAAATACGAACCTGGTGAGAAACATACTCCATCGAGCCTGGCGAGGGTTCAGTCTCCTCACTGCCCGGATGTACTCCAGGTTCCGATGGTCAGTCAAAATGAGGAAAGGGTGTTGAGCCCCCTCAAGCCAATGCCTCCACACCTTAAGGGCTTGAACTACAGCTAACAGCTCCCTGTCCCCAACGTCATAGTTACGCTCCGCCGGGCTGAGCTTCTTTGAGTAAAAAGCACAGGGGCGGAGTTTAGGTGGCGTGCCGGACCGTTGAGAGAGAACGGCCCCTATACCAGCCTCAGACGCGTCTACCTCAACCTGAAAGGGTAATGCGGGATCCGGATGCGCCAGCACCGGAGCCGACGTAAACAGGTCCTTCAGTCTCCTAAAGGCCCTGTCCGCATCGGCTGACCACTGCAGGCGCACCGGACCCCCCTTCAGAAGGGACGTGATGGGAGCTGCCACCTGTCCAAAACCCCGGATAAACCTCCGGTAGTAATTCGCAAAGCCCAAAAACTGCTGCACCTCTTTTACCGTAGTTAGGGTTTGCCAATTACGCACAGCGGACACACGATCCACCTCCATTCTCACCCCTGACGCGGACAACCGATAACCCAAAAAGGAGACCGACTCCTGGAAAAACAGACATTTCTCTGCCTTGACATATAGGTCGTGCTCCAACAGCCTCCTCAATACACGACGCACCAGGGTTATATGCTCGGCTCGGGTAGACGAGTACACCAGAATGTCATCAATGTACACGACCACCCCTTGTCCCTGCATATCCCGGAAAATGTCATCTACGAAGGATTGGAAGACTGATGGAGCATTCATCAACCCATATGGCATGACGAGATATTCGAAATGACCTGACGTGGTACTAAACGCTGTCTTCCATTCGTCACCCTCCCTAATGCGCACCAAGTTATACGCGCTCCTGAGATCCAGTTTTGTGAAAAACCACGCTCCATGCAAGGACTCCGTCATGGTCGCAATCAGAGGGAGTGGATAACTGTATTTCACAGTAATCTGATTGAGACCACGGTTATCAATGCACGGGCGCAACCCTCCATCTTTCTTTTTCACAAAAAATAAGCTCGAGGAGGCGGGAGAAGTGGAGGGCCGAATGTATCCCTGTCTCAAAGATTCGGCTATGTAAGTCTCCATAGCTTTTCTCTCCTCTTGAGACAAAGGATACACATGGCTCCGTGGGAGCGCTGCTCCTGCCTGGAGATCAATCGCACAATCCCCCTGTCTATGAGGAGGCAACTGCGTCGCCCTAGTTTTGCTAAACACGAGAGCTAAATCCCCATATTCAGGCGGAATGTGCAGTGCGGGCACTTGGTTTGGACTTTCCACCGAAGTCGCCCCCACGGAAACACCCAGACATCGCCCCTCGCACTGAGCAGACCACCCATCGAGAGCCCTCTGTTGCCACGAAATAGCAGGGTTATGGGTGCTTAACCAGGGAATCCCCAGCACCACTGGGTACGCAGGAGAGTCGATCAGATACAGCTGTATAGTCTCCTCATGACCCCCCTGCGCACACATCCGAAGTGGCGCTGTGATCTCCCTGATCAACCCCGACCCCAACGGGCGGCTATCTAAGGCATGAACGGGAAAAGGTTTGTCAACAGGTAGGAGAGGGATCCCCAACTCAAAACAAAACTTCCGATCAACAAAATTCCCAGCTGCGCCTGAATCTACTAGCGCCTTATGCTGGGAATGAGGTGCAACCTGTGGAAAACAAACAGGTAGACAAAAGTGTGCAACAGAAAGCTCTGGGTAAGTGGGACGTCTACTCACCTGGGAGGCCCCCCCAGTGCGTGGCCTGTTGTCTTCTCCCCCGGAGAACCCTCCCCAGCACCTGGCCGCAGTGTGCCCTCCACGACCACCCTTGGTGCAGGAGACAGGCTCCCTCGGGCTCCTCCTCCTCCGTTCTCTAGCGCCGGCACCCCCGAGCTCCATAGGGCTCGGCTCGGAGGTGCCGGAGGGCGGAATGGACGGACTCCCCTCGGGACGTCCACGGGTGGCCAGCAGGGTGTCCAGACGGATGGACATATCGACCAACTGGTCGAAGGTAAGATGGGTATCCCTGCAGGCCAACTCACGTTGAACGTCCTCTCGTAGGCTACATCGAAAATGGTCGATGAGAGCCCGCTCATTCCACCCTGCATCCGCCGCTAGAGTCCGGTACTCTAGAGCGAACACCTGAGCGCTCCTCCTCCCCTGTCTCAAATGGACTAGACGCTCCCCCGCCGCTTTGCCCTCAGGTGGATGGTCGAACACGGCCTTGAAGCGGCGGGAGAACTCGGCGTAGGTGATGGTGTTGGCGTCCATCTTCCTCCACTCGGCGTTAGCCCACTCCAACGCCTTGCCCGTGAGACAGGAGATGAGGGCGGAAACGCTCTCGTGTCCCGAGGGCACCGGGTGTACAGTGGCCAGGTAGAGCTCCACCTGCAGGAGGAACCCCTGACACCCGGCAGCTGTTCCGTCATACGCCCTCGGGAGCGAGAGCCGAATCCCCCTGGGTTCCGAACCTGGGACTGGTGGACCGACCGATGGGGTGGGCAGGGTAGGTGGAGGTGTGGGTACCCTGCTGGCCTCCCATCGGTGCAAGGTGTTGATTACCTCCTGTAGAGCGGTCTCCAGTTGTCTTATCTGGCCCTCTTGCCCACGGATATGCTCCTCGAGCGACACAGGCGTCACTGCCGATCCTGCTGATTCCATTATGGTGTTTGATTCTGTCACGGGGTGCTGAAGGTGGGTGTGGTGTATGAATCAGGCGCAGGACGCAGATTCTCAGTCCAAAGGCTTTAGTGCAATATTCATAAAAGACAAAAGCACAATAAGCCCGAAGGCGAATACACGGCGCACACAGGCAACAAAACAAACGGCGCACAAACATGTGAAAAATAACCTCTCCAAAACACTGGAGGGAAATAGTAGCTCCAACACGAAACAGAAGCGCAATCACACACAACGACAAGCACACACAACGAGAACTAAATAGGACACTAACGAGGACTAACAAGACACAGGTGTACAACATCCAGACAAAATCAAACAAACATGAAACAGATCGGTGGCAGCTAGTACTCCGGGGACGACGACCGCCGAAGCCTGCCCGAACCAGGAGGAGGAGCAGCCTCGGCCGAAACCGTGACAGAATGGGCATAAATCCCAGTGGCTAGATGTGCCAAGCTTATAGAGACATACCCCAAGAGACTTGCAGCTGTTATTGCTGCAAAAGGTGGCTCTACATTGACTTTGTATCATTATACATGATACAGTTTTCTGTTTTTTTTATCTTATTTCTTGTTTGTTTCACAATAAATAATATTTTGCATCTTCAAAGTGGTAGGCATGTTGTGTAAATCAAATGATACAAACCCCCCAAAAAATCAATTTTAATTCCAGGTCGCAAGCCACTGTACATCTGGCCACACGGCCTTTTGAATGTTAACCTGTTTAAAGGTCTCACTCACATCGGCTACGGAGAGCGAGATCACACAGTCGTCCGGAACACCTGATGCTCTCATGCATGGTTCGGTGTTGCTTGCCTTGAAGCGAGCATAGAAGGCATTTAGCTTGGCTGGCGTCACTGGGCAGCTCGCTGCTGGATTTCCCTTTGTAATCTGTGATTACAGAGCTAGAGCTAGCGTAGTAGGATTCGATCTTAGTCCTGTATTGACGCTTTGCCTGTTTGATGGCTCGTCAGAGATCGTACAGTTTTTTTTAAAATAAGCGTCTGGATTAGTGTCCCGCTCCTTCAAAGCGGCAGCTCTAGCCTTTAGTTCAGTACAGATGTTGCCCGTAATCCGTTGCTTCTTGATGGGATATGTACAGTACGTATGGTCACTGTGGGGACGACATCGTTGATGCACTTATTAATGAAGCCGGTGACTGATGTGGTAAACACCTCATGTTATTGGATGAATCCCGGAACATATTCTACAGCTGCACCATCGAGAGCATCCTGACTGGTTGCATCACCCACTGGTATGGCAACTGCTCGGCTTCCGACCGCAAGGCACTACAGAGGGTAGTGCGTACGGCCCAGTACATCACTGGGGCCAAGCTTCCTGTCATCCAGGACCTCTATACCAGGCGGTGTCAGAGGAAGGCCCTCAAAATTGTCAAAAACTCCAGCCACCCTAGTCATAGACTGTTCTCTCTGCTACCGCACGGCAAGCGGTACCGGAGCGCCAAGTCTAGGTCCAAAAGGCTTCTCAACAGCTAATCATGGCTACCCAGACTATTTGCACTGCCCCCCCACCCCCACCCCCACCCCATATTTTTACGCTGATGCTGCTCTGTTAATTATTTATGCATAGTCACTTTAACTCTACCCACATGTACATATTACCTCAACTACCTCAACTAGCACATTGACTCTGCACCGGTAGCCCCCTGTATAAAGCCTCCCTACTGTTATTTTATTTTACTTCTGCTCTTTTTTTCTCAACACCTTTTTGTTGTTGTTGTTTTATTTTACTTTTTTATTAAAAAATAAATGCATTGTTGGTTAAGGGCTGTAAGTAAGCATTTCACGGTAATGTCTACACCTGTTGTATTCGGCGCATGTGGCAAATAAAATTGTATTTTATTTTATTTTATTCCAGTCTGTGCTAGCAACATCTCTTCTCTCTCTCTCTCTCTCTCTCTCTCTCTCTCTCTCTCTCTCTCTCTCTCTCTCTCTCTCTCTCTCTCTCGCTCTCTCACACACACACACACACATTTTTCAGCGCTGCCTGGGACTGTGTACAAAAGGGCCCTGTCTCTCCCAGCCCTATCACAACCTTGACTCTCTCTCCCAACCCTGTCCCAACCTTGACCCTGTCTCTCCCAGCCCTATCCCAATCTTGACTCTCTCTCCCAGCCCTATCCCAACCTTGACCCTGTCACTGCCAGCCATGTCCCAAACCTGACTCTGTCTATCCCAGCCATGTCGCAGTCCTGATTCTCTCTCTCCCACATTCTTCAGCGCTGGGCCTGGGCCAAACAGGAAGTAGCAGAAGTCAGAGTTCATGCTTGGTGACCCACAGCCCCCAGATAGAGAGCCTCCCCATACCAAGCATCAACACCAGAGGCACTTTGAAGGGCTAAAACCAACAGGGGTCATGGTCTGAGAAAACACCTTACTCAGTTCACCTTCTCTAGCCAAACACCACAATGGCATCAAATAGCCTCCCCACAGCAGAGGCATCAAATAGCCTGAGCTTGCTACACCAAAGTCACGATAAAGACCTTATACCAATAAGGTCGTAGTGAGAGAAAACATAAGAATCACACCTCACTCCATACACCTTCTCTACACCCTGTTGTGACTCGTACTGCCTCTCCATGCCACATACACTTTCAAGGGCTGAAACCAATAGGGTTCATGGTCTGAGAAAAACCTTCTCCAGCCATACACCCTCCCCATTGTGACTACTCTTTATCTCTCCACAGTGTGCTTCCCTTTACCACCTCAGTCAATTAGACACAGTGTATTAATGTCTGCGTCTCAAATGCCACCCCTATTCCCTACATAGCACTACATACAGATGTAGGATCTTAATTTGATCACCCTGTTGAAGGAGAACATTGAGGTTTAAAAAGGCGTCACTTTTCCCTTAAGAAAAATGTTTCAACCCCTGCAAAAATGTCCATTAATTATAATCCACATAATAATTCACATTTCCTGTTGCTGCAGGCTTATTTTCCCGCTGTAGCAAACTGGCTCCAATTAAGATCCGACATCTGTAGGGAATAGGGTGCCATTTGGGATCCACACAGTGTAATAATAAGAACAGATCTGATGCCCTGAGCCAGACTCTCTCCTGGCAGGAGTGTATCAGGCTCCTGGAAACAACAGAGCACCCCCAGGGTTGTCTCAGTCTCAGTACATTATGCTAATGTAAGCTACTAAAGAAGAGAAGCACTAATGTTTACACAGTCTAAAGCTATAAAAGTACAACTAGTCAAGTCTCACAGCTATTTACAATCGCTTCATAACCGCGTTGTAGCTGTTGAAGAAATACACTAGTGAAATGTTCAAGGGAGATCAGTTGTATATTTCAGTTTCACAGGGAGATTTTCGTTCATTTTCTGCTCTTTAAATCATTTGTAAATCAATGTGGTTTCCAGGTATTTTACAGGACCTGTGTTACCTTGTGTGGTTGACACGCAAGCAAAATCTATGCAAATGTGGCATATTTTTCAAGAACATCAGAACTGCAAATCCCTCTTTCATGCAGTGTAAATCAGTGCACCACTTTATAAGTTCAGAATGTCTCTCTGGACGTCTTGCAGAATCAGCCGTGTAGGTACCAACATAGTTACTTGATTTTCATTCTTAACTGCAGCCAAGGGTCAAGAGGTTCTTATCACACACACTCACTTTGACCGGAGCAAGGTGAAGTGATGTCACATTCCGTGAATTTGATGTGCTTTTAGTTATTTCCTCGGTTGTAAATATATCCTCTCTGTGTTATTGGATGATTTAATGTTTAAGTGCAACTATAGATAACTTCTATGTGTAGCACCTTTAACCTTTTGATTAAATTAAGTGTTCAGTGGTCCCCTTGTGAAAACGGAGTCCGGTCCGGCAGCAGCTGGTTGGTTAAGGACTGGTTGTGGGAGCCAATAGACCTGGGTTCAAACACTATTTGAAATCTTTCAAATACTTTGAGCATTTGTTCTATTCTGCCTGGAGTGACAGATGGATTGGGTTTACAGTTTTGGGACTGGTCTATTGGTCCATGAAGCCAGACAAGCTTAATCTAGCACAGATAAAGTCATTGAAATTATTTGAAATAGTATTTGAACCCAGGAATGCGAGCCAATGAGAAAGTTTGTCTTGCTGGAAGGAGACAGTAGGAATGTAACAGGAAGCCATGTCATAAACGTCTACACACTCTCTGGCTGTGTCCCAAATGTCACCCTTTTCCCTATATAGTCCACTGCTTTTGACCCATAGGACTCAAAAGTAGTAAAGAGTAGTGCACTATATGGGAATAGGGTGCCATTTGGGGTGCACCTTCTGACTGTACAGGAAACTCATATGTCACATCATGTCACAATGTTCTTGCTATTCTTTCCACGTATTGTCCCAGTACTGATGTTATTTGTGTGAGATTTGAAAGAATGGGCTACTTACTTGGAGTTTTCACTGATTTCCAGGGAGGGCCCCAGGCCCAAAAGTGTCTTGTAATTTACAGCTCTGGGCTCTGTTTCTCAGATAAGGGGAAGACAAATTATAGTGTTTACATTTGAGTCTCAAATTAAGCTGTCATTGGTGCACACACTTGAAGAAGTGTAGGAGGCCTGCTAAAAATGTACAGCCTCACTTCAAGGCAGGCCGAATATGGCCTCCAGATTGAACATCGTCCCTGGGAACATACAGCTAGTATTGAGACAGTGTTGTGTCCCAAATAACAACCTATTTTCTATATAGTGCACTACCTTTGACCAGAGCCATGGGCCCTGGTCAAAAGTAGTGCACTATATAGGGAATAGGGTGCAATTTAGGACGCAACCAGTGTGTTGTGATGTACCAGTTTACGACGTACAAGTCAATTGTTTTCAGCCGAGGAGAAGAGGTACCCCAGCTGTGATTTGTACAGGACCAATTAGTGAAGGCTCCCCAACAACCACACATCCCCCTTTCCTCCCCCATCCCTCCTCCTCTCTCCCTCTATTCCTCCACCCACCCTCCCACCCTCCCTCCCTCCCTCCACTCATCCCATCCCCACAGTTGATGAATTACATGCTGCACAAGTCCTCTTCTCACACAACTGTTTTGAATTAGGCCTCTTCTCTTTATTTTGGATGAAACTAACTTAACTTTTTTTAGCCTACTCATCTATCTCACACACAGACACTCATTAATAAGGAGGTAGAAGTGTGCCCTCGATGCGTGCCATTGTTCAACTAAACAAACACATTATACCAGATTGTGCTGTATTGTAGCGGAGAGGAGAGCACTGCTATGTGTATGACAGTATGAGGGATCTAACATCTGGGTTCTCGTGTTTGTGGACTGATTTATGAGCTTTGGATACAAACCCACACAGGGGTATTACAGATATTACATTTGGATTATTGTTCTGTTAGTGCACTCAATAATGTCACGAGAGCACCTTGGTTACTATACGTACTTGCATTGTTTTGTTCCGTCCCTGCGGTACACATGTATAAAGAACAGACAGGATAATAAAGGGTTGTTGTCAGCGCAGCAGGTTTCTGCATCTTTCCAGCTCATCGTTGAAACCGAGGGGTCAGGTTTTCAGACCTCATTTCTCTATAGGAGAATCCTGGGCAATATTGGCTACTCCATGCTCCATTATAGCCTTTAAATCCTATTTTTGCATATCTGCAATGATATGCAGTATGGTACCTTCCTCTTATTACTGGCTTGGTTAATGCAGCATAATCCACATCTCAGGTAGTCTCTAAATGTGTTTGTTATTCCAGGCTGTGGCTCATTTGAATGGCATAAATGTTAAGTGAATCTGTCCTGCTGGGGTTGCCTGTGGTTCCCCATGGAGCAGGATTATACTCCAACCCAGTCATGAATCCTCTCCCTTGGAATAAAATAACCAAAAGGTTTCACCTTAAATAGAAGTCTACAAAGGAGAGTTGCCTCTGTCATTTGACTATGGGTTGGTGATTCATAATGATCAGGAAACACCACCTCTCTAGCCTGTATCAATATGTGGAATTAAAGGTACAGTCAGAAATATTTACAGCTGCTTATCCAGCCCCATCCCTTGGCTTATAACAAACCAGCAGGGCTGCCATTTGGCCCAAAAAAATCAATTACGGTTTGTGTCTTTAAACAAGATGTTGACTGACTGAACATATGCAATTAACCAAGTCCACACAGCAGCAATCAGGATGGAGATGGAGTTTAGGAAGGAATGTTGTTCTGTCATCCTGGTTGCACCAGTGGCCTGTTCACTCATTTATTTCACAATTGTTCTAGTTTCCTCTCCACTTGTTAACATTCTTATCATTCTCAGTGCATACAGGGTATTTTCATTGTATAAGGAAGTGTTGTTTACGACCCGTCCCTGTTCACATGGCTATCTACCAGACCTGGGTCAAATACTATTTGAAATAATTTCAAATACTTTAGCTGGGCTTGATTGAGCTTGTCTGGCACAATGGAACCAATAGAATAGTCCCAAATGGAAAAGCAGAATAAAGCAAATGCTCAAAGTATTTGAACGATTTCAAATAGTATTTGAACCCAGGTCTGCTGCTATCTACACACTGATCTGATCTACACAGCTTTCAGCTGTCTGTCCTATGCCTTGCTCTTAATAGCGTTTATGAGACACTTACTATTAGAATGGACAGGCAAGCATCACTCAAGTATTCAAGAGTAGGAAGTTGCTAGTTCTCTTGTGAGATCATGTTGGTAGAAACAGTGCGGGGGAGAAAAAACTTCAAGTCAAGAGGTTTTATTGTGAAATCTCGAATTGAACCGAGAGCCTGCTAAACATAGTCAGCATCCTTTTCCAATTTCCACTTGATGTTCTGTTCTGGCGTTTTCTAGATGTTCAGTGATTCACACAGTGAGTCATACATGCCTATTGACCCCTTCAACAAATCCCGAACACTCAAGACTGATGAGATTATAAAACCACAATTAAGTTTCTCAAAGTTTCCCAGTAAACATGCCGATCATGTCAGTGAACAGTGTCACCTTTAGCTAGTTAACAGAAAACACATGTTGATGAAGAGCTGTTCTGTTAGCGTCATGGAAGGAAGTTTACATCCATTGTCCAAAGCTGACTAACTGAAGTTTATATCCAAGGCTGACTAACTGCTTGTTCCCATCAGTGTTATGTCTTTGACTTGAGAAGACAAAAGAGTATGCATCTCAAATGGCACCCTAGTCCCTATATAGTGCACTATAAAGGGGAATAGGGTGCCATTTGGGGTACAACCAGAGATGACTGAGTATACTGCCTGCTGCCCAAACCACATTACACTCTTCAGCACACAAGAAGAAGTGGGAAACAGAACAGTCACACATTGTGAACTTATTTGGGCTTCCCTGTCTGTGTGAATGAATAAGACGTCTCAGAGTTCCACACACATAAGCTCTGCTCAGACACACACACACACGTGCACACACGCACGCACACACACGGACATAAATGGACACACACACACATGGACACGCACACACACATACACATACACACACACCAACTCAGCTCTGAGCTCACTGTGGGGGCCAATCAGCATGGTCACAGAGCTGATCTCACTGAGAATGAATATGACAGACAACTCTCGAGTGACTTGTGCCTGGCAGCCAGCTAGACGCGTGGGTAGGGAGGCTTTCCCTCATATCCAGTACTGCTGGCTGGGAAGGACAAGGGACAAGGGGTCTGTATTCAGTATTCAGCTGATCATGAGCTGGAATGTTGTCTGAGAATAGGAGGTGTTCAGTGGGGTAGAAACCTGAGTACCTCAGGAGTAACTCAGGGCTGCTACAGCCCAAACCTGGTCATGTAAAAAAGCCTTCGCAACAGCCTTCTTAACTTCTGTCTCTGTTCTTCTTCAAATATGACATTCTTGTCCATGTAAAAACCTGTTCTTTGGAACATTAATCCCACTGTTCTATCTAAACTATCTGACTGCTACTGGGACAACAGGGTTTTGTTTGACGGCCTGAGAAACACCTTGGTTTTAAAGACATGTTACAAGGCGTTTACAAACATGACATATTATGAGATTTCTGACATCTTCTTCATGTACTCCAGCTTACGTCTTCTCCAGAAACATACTTCCCACGTTCCTAACTTATCTTCTATAAACTGACAGACAGGGATGCTGGATTCACTCAAGCCCCACACGGGAGGGCTGTATGAATCAAACAAGACTAAAATAGAGTAGGAGTGATCATAATCATAACTTTTTAAGGGAAAAGATCCAGCCCAAGGTGCTGGAGCTGGCTGGCTGTGGGTAGTGACGGACTCCCCAGTGGAGAGAAGCAGAGTGGAGGCCAAGTTAGGGGTCCTAAAGGAGGAGATACAGGCTACATCCCCAATGGCACCCTATTCCCTTTATAGTGCACTATATAGGGAATAGGGTGCCATTGGGGACACATCCCCACTTTGTTGTGTCATGTAAGACCTTGTGTTTAGACTGAAGGAGTATCACCATGGAGAATAAACACACAGGCTAGTCCTGTAAACCCAGAACAGGGTTCACTGGAAATGCAGTGTTTTGTTAAATCAAGAAGTAGCTAAGTCAGTATTGAAGCAGTACCACCAAGGAGAGTAAACACACAGTTTGCAAGGGCACTACTTAGTTTTGACCAGAGCCCTAAAGGGAATATGTGTAAAAAAAGCCCTCTTCAGCACTCCTTCAAACTCAGATGTCCCTGGCTGCAGCTTTGAGTTTGAAGGAGAACTGAAGAGGGGTTTTGTACACACTGTCTAGTCCTGAGCTCTGTAGCAAGAGCAGTGATCCTCTTACTGCAAGCAAAAAAACACACAAACACAGGGATATTTCTGAAGACTAGTCTCTTGTTTTGAATTCTAAAATAATCACGAGATTCTCCAACTGCTGACTAGTACACAACAACCAGCCCCCACTTTACTGTGTGTGTGTGTGTGTGTGTGTGTGTAGATCAGATGAGACATTTCAAATGCTCTGACTACTTACAAGGAGTCATTGTTTGAGTTACCCCTCAAATCCACTATAACTCATTCAAAACATACACTTGTCAAAATGGAATACAGGGGGCTTGAACCAAACGTAGAGTTTATTTAACATAGTCACTGTATTGTCTTTCACACGCACCTCTGTGCTGGTTGAGACTGCTATCAGCTTTACTTGTCATTTTTGTTGAAACAGGATTGACAGATTTACAGGTGGACGGTTTGTGTGTGTGTGCCTCTGTCTCTCAGCAGTGCGTTTATCTTTTGTTTAGCACCCCACCCATTTCCTCCTCTCACAGGGTTACAGTGTGAATGTAATCTGAACGCACAGTAACTTTCCTGTCTGTAGCACTGACTGTAGAACTAGTGGCACGCAAACATGTTTGACATATAGAACACTTCATGTAAATATCCCAAGCTGTATACAGGAAATGGTGAAAGAGGATGTTGTCAAGAGCAAAACTGACCAAGGATAAAAACCTAAAAATCTTAATCCAGACAGGTTCATACTACTATGGTGTGCTGCAGTTCACTCAAATGATGTAAATTCAACCCATATAACCCAATATAAAATCACCCAAAATAGGTCAGTGATCATAGCCTATCAGAGCCCTTGCCGATAAGCTGAATGCCCACACAGCTTCTTGAATCTTGAGCAGCACCAAGAGGCGAAAATGAAGAAACAGAAACCGACAGTGGACCTCAAAAAGAGGAACTACGTAATGTCCTCTCCCCTCTTCTCCACAGTGACAGTTAACGGGCCAGTGATCCAGGCAGCAGCAGCAGCTGTGGTTTGTGAGAGGAGAGCATCTCATGTTGGAGACTGATTGGCTGGCTGGCTAGCTGGCTGACTACTAAGCTGCCATCACAACAGAATCCCAGAGGATATACTTAGCCACTCATCTCAGATCCATCATGAAGACAAAGCAACTCCAATATCTGTGTGTCGCTGGCTGGACGCTGCATAGCCAGAAACTAAAAGTGTGGCTACAACGCCATCTGTTGGTCACATACACTCGAACACATACAGTACTATGCCCTAAATGGAACACTAGAGATGAAAATAAAAACTTCCATTTGGAGATTAGGTTTGCAAGATTGAATTTGATGGAGATAGCTACTATTCCTAGGAAGAATCTCTGTGTGAATGTGATAAGATATAGTACGTGCTTGGAAAGTGTGTCCTTGAGTGATAACTTCAACACTACATCCTTTAAAAAGAAGACAAAAACATCTCAAAAAGAGCACCCAGGCAATTTTTCTATCAAATGAAATTCAACATAAGATGGGATTGTGTGATTTCACTATGACCATGCCGGCCTAGTGAAAAGGGTTTCAGCTGAAAGGAAAGGTTAAACTGCCTGCCATTGAAAACACATAGTCCTTGAGAAACAACAGGAAAGAATTGAGCGCACACGCACGTACACATAAGAGGGCTTTTATTGTGGCTTAGGCTTATGGCATTTAGTTTAGCTGCGATCGCAGCACAGAGAGCACAGCAGACCACGGATCACTTCATCACAATTAACTCATTATGTCTGCCACTTCTAGTGGCTCTAACCCCACAGGAGAGGAGAGGAGAGAGGGGTCAGGTGCGATCATGCTGACAGAAAGGGGTCAGGTGTGATCATGCTGACAGAGAGGGCTCAGGTGTGATCATGCTGACAGAGACGGGTCAGGTGTGATCATGCTGACAGAGAGGGGTCTGGTGTGATCATGCTGACAGAGAGGGGTCTGGTGTGATCATGCTGACAGAGATGGGTCAGGTGTGATCATGCTGACAGAGAGGGGTCAGGTGTGATCATGCTGACAGAGACGGGTCAGGTGTGATCATGCTGACAGAGACGGGTCAGGTGTGATCATGCTGACAGAGAGGGGTCAGGTGTGATCATGCTGACAGAGAGGGCTCAGGTGTGATCATGCTGACAGAGAGGGCTCAGGTGTGATCATGCTGACAGAGAGGGCTCAGGTGTGATCATGCTGACAGAGACGGTCAGGTGTGATCATGCTGACAGAGAGGGGTCTGGTGTGATCATGCTGACAGAGAGGAGTCTGGTGTGATCATGCTGACAGAGAGGGGTCAGGTGTGATCATGCTGACAGAGAGGGGTCAGGTGTGATCATGCTGACAGAGAGGGGTCTGGTGTGATCATGCTGACAGAGAGGGGTCTGGTGTGATCATGCTGACAGAGATGGGTCAGGTGTGATCATGCTGACAGAGAGGGGTCAGGTGTGATCATGCTGACAGAGAGGGGTCTGGTGTGATCATGCTGACAGAGACGGGTCTGGTGTGATAATGCTGACAGAGAGGGGTCAGGTGTGATCATGCTGACAGAGAGGGGTCTGGTGTGATCATGCTGACAGAGACGGGTCAGGTGTGATCATGCTGACAGAGAGGGGTCAGGTGTGATCATGCTGACAGAGAGGGGTCAGGTGTGATCATGCTGACAGAGAGGGGTCAGGTGTGATCATGCTGACAGAGACGGGTCAGGTGTGATCATGCTGACAGAGAGGGGTCTGGTGTGATCATGCTGACAGAGAGGGGTCAGGTGTGATCATGCTGACAGAGAGGGGTCAGGTGAGATCATGCTGACAGAGAGGGGTCAGGTGTGATCATGCTGACAGAGAGGGGTCAGGTGTGATCATGCTGACAGAGAGGGGTCAGGTGTGATCATGCTGACAGAGAGGGGTCAGGTGTGATCATGCTGACAGAGAGGGGTCAGGTGTGATCATGCTGACAGAGAGGGGTCTGGTGTGATCATGCTGACAGAGAGGGGTCAGGTGTGATCATGCTGACAGAGAGGGGTCTGGTGTGATCATGCTGACAGAGAGGGGTCTGGTGTGATCATGCTGACAGAGAGGGGTCAGGTGTGATCATGCTGACAGAGACGGGTCAGGTGTGATCATGCTGACAGAGAGGGGTCAGGTGTGATCATGCTGACAGAGAGGGGTCAGGTGTGATCATGCTGACAGAGACGGGTCAGGTGTGATCATGCTGACAGAGAGGGGTCAGGTGTGATCATGCTGACAGAGAGGGGTCAGGTGTGATCATGCTGACAGAGAGGGGTCAGGTGTGATCATGCTGACAGAGACGGGTCAGGTGTGATCATGCTGACAGAGAGGGGTCAGGTGTGATCATGCTGACAGAGAGGGGTCAGGTGTGATCATGCTGACAGAGAGGGGTCAGGTGTGATCATGCTGACAGAGAGGGGTCAGGTGTGATCATGCTGACAGAGAGGGCTCAGGTGTGATCATGCTGACAGAGAGGGGTCTGGTGTGATCATGCTGACAGAGAGGGGTCAGGTGTGATCATGCTGACAGAGAGGGGTCTGGTGTGATCATGCTGACAGAGAGGGGTCTGGTGTGATCATGCTGACAGAGAGGGCTCTGGTGTGATCATGCTGACAGAGAGGGGTCAGGTGTGATCATGCTGACAGAGACGGGTCAGGTGTGATCATGCTGACAGAGAGGGGTCTGCTCTGCTGTATCCCTGCCCACTGGGCTCTAACACCAGAAGAACGGAGAGGTTCCCCTACCCACTGGAGTCTGTACTCAACACACCTATACCTACTCTCTCAGTCTGGAGTTAGGACTAGAAATATGCTCCATTGTTTTTGTTATTTTTATTTTTATTTCACCTTTATTTAACCAGGTAAGCCAGTTGAGAACAAGTTCTCATTTACAACTGAGACCTGGCCAAGATAAAGCAAAGCAGTGCGATTAAAACAACAACAACACAGAGTTACACATGGGATAAAACAAAACATACAGTCAATAACACAATAGAAAATATATATACAGTGTGTGCAAATGTAGTAAGTTATGGAGGTAAGGCAATAAATAGGCCATAGTGCAAAATAATTACAATTTAGTATTAACACTGGAGTGGTAGATGTGCAGAAGATGATGTGCAAATAGAGATACTGGGGTGCAAATGAGCAAAATAAATGAGATAGTTGGGTTGTCTAATTACAGATGGGCTGTGTACAGGTGCAGTGATCGGTAAGATGCTCTGACAACTGATGCTTAAAGTTAGTGAGGGAGGTAAGAGTCTCCAGCTTCAGAGATTTTTGCAGTTCGTTCCAGTCATTAGCAGCAGAGAACTGGAAGGAATGGTGGCCAAAGGAGGTGTTGGCTTTGGGGATGACCAGTGAGATATACCTGCTGGAGCGCATACTACGGGTGGGTGTTGCTATGGTGACCAATGAGCTAAGATAAGGCGGGGATTTGCCTAGCAGTGATTTATAGATGACCTGGAGCCAGTGGGTTTGGCGACAAATATGTAGTGAGCGCCAGCGAACGAGAGCGTGCAGGTCACAATGGTGGGTAGTATATGGTGCTTTGGTGACAAAATGGATGGCACTGTGATAGACTACATCCAATTTGCTGAGTAGAGTGTTGGAGGCTAATTTGTAAATGACATCGCCGAAGTCAAGGATCGGTAGGATAGTCAGTTTTACGAGGGCATGTTTGGCAGCATGAGTGAAGGAGGCTTTGTTGCGAAATAGGAAGCCGATTCTAGATTTAACTTTGAATTGGAGATGCTTAATGTGAGTCTGGAAGGAGAGTTTACGGTCTAACCAGACACCTAGGTATTTGTAGTTGTCCACATATTCTAAGTCAGACCCGCCGAGAGTAGTGATTCTAGTCGGGCAGGCGGGTGCAAGCAGCGTTCGATTGAAGAGCATGCATTTAGTTTTACTAGCGTTTAAGAGCAGTTGGAGGCTACGGAAGGAGTGTTGTATGGCATTGAAGCTCGTTTGGAGGTTTGTTAACACAGTGTCCAATGAAGGGCCAGATGTATACAAAATGGTGTCGTCTGCGTAGAGGTGGATCTGAGAGTCACCAGCAGCAAGAGCGACATCATTGATATACACAGAGAATAGAGTCGGCCCGAGAATTGAACCCTGTGGAACCCCCATAGAGACTGCCAGAGGTCCAGATAACAGGCCCTCCAATTTGACACATTGAACTCTATCTGAGAAGTAGTTGTTGAACCAGGCAAGGCAGTCATTTGAGAAACCAAGGCTATTTAGTCTGCCAATTAGAATGCGGTGATTGACAGAGTCGAAAGCCTTGGCCAACCGTAGCCAAGTGGAAAGCATGGCCAGCCGTAGCAAACTGCTTATTGAAATTCTCGATTATCGTAGATTTATCGGTGGTGACAGTGTTTCCTAGCCTCAGTGCAGTGGGAAGCTAGGAGGAGGTGCTCTTAAACACACACACACGAGTGAGGCATACCACACACTCACACAAACCAGACAGAGGCATACGCACACACACACACAGACAGAGACGGGAAAGGCCTCACTCTCCATTGAATTCCTCTGAGAGAGTAGGACTGATGTCATTAGTCATGGGCCAAGTGGGACTTCAAACTCAGGGGTACCTCACTGCCAAGCCTTACGGCATGCCCTGCCCTCTGCTGCCGACCAGCCATATAGATTCCTTCAGTCTGTGTGTGTGTCTAATATACACTGAGTGTACAAAACATTAGGAACACCTTCCTGCTATTGAGTTGCACCCACTTTTGCCCTCAGAATAGCCTCAATTCGTCGGGGCATGGACTCTACAAGGTGTCGAAAGCGTTCCACAGGGATGCTGGCCCATGTTGACTCCAATGCTTCCCACAGTTGTGTCAAGTTGGCTGGATGTCCTTTGAGTGGTGGACCATTCTTGATACACACGGGAAACTGTGGAACATGAAAAGCCCAGCAGCGTTGCAGTTCTTAACACACTCAAACCGGTGCACCTTGCACCTACTACCATACCCCATTCAAAGGCACTTAATTATTTTGTCTTGTCCATTCCCCCTCTGAATGACACAATCCATGTCTCAATTGTCTCAAGGCTTAAAAATCCTTCTATAACCTGTCTCCTCCCCTTTATCTACAGTGATTGAAGTGGATTTAACAAGTGACATCAATAAGGGATCATAGCTGTCACCTGGATTCACCTGGTCAGTCTATGTCATGGAAAGAGCAGGTGTTCCTAATGTTTTGTCCACTCAGTGTATACCTTACGATCTCCATCCTTTAAATCTTTGCAAATATAATTAATTACTCTCTTCTCAGGATTCACATTTCTGTTACTGTCTCCCTTGTGTGGTTATTCCAGTCATAATTCCTGAAATACACAGCGTAATTAATTGTGATACACAATGTGATAACTAGTTAACATTTTCAACTAGCCATTAATCTGATAAGCATATTTTCCCATAGAAAGTCAGACATAATCTGCAGATAAATCATACAGACTCAGTCATACAAACCATATCAAAACATACAGTGGGGAAAAAAAGTATTTAGTCAGCCACCAATTGTGCAAGTTCTCCCACTTAAAAAGATGAGAGAGGCCTGTAATTTTCATCATAGATACACGTCAACTATGACAGACAAAATGAGAAAAAAAAATCCAGAAAATCACATTGTATGATTTTTTATGAATTTATTTGCAAATTATGGTGGAAAATAAGTATTTGGTCAATAACTAAAGTTTCTCAATACTTTGTTATATACCCTTTGTTGGCAATGACACAAGTCAAACATTTTCTGTAAGTCTTCACAAGGTTTTCACACACTGTTGCTGGTATTTTGGCCCATTCCTCCATGCATATCTCCTCTAGAGCAGTGATGTTTTGGGGCTGTCGCTGGGCAACACAGACTTTCAACTCCCTCCAAAGATTTTCTATGGGGTTGAGATCTGGAGACTGGCTAGGCCACTCCAGGACCTTGAAATGCTTCTTACGAAGCCACTCCTTCGTTGCCCGGGCGGTGTGTTTGGGATCATTGTCATGCTGAAAGACCCAGCCACGTTTCATCTTCAATGCCCTTGCTGATGGAAGGAGGTTTTCACTCAAAATCTCACGATACATGGCCCCATTCATTCTTTCCTTTACACGGATCAGTCGTCCTGGTCCCTTTGCAGAAAAACAGCCCCAAAGCATGATTTTTCCACCCCCATGCTTCACAGTAGGTATGGTGTTCGTTGGATGCAACTCAGCATTCTTTGTCCTCCAAACACGACGAGTTGAGTTTTTACCAAAAAGTTCTATTTTGGTTTCATCTGACCATATGACATTCTCCCAATCCTCTTCTGGATCATCCAAATGCACTCTAGCAAACTTCAGACGGGCCTGGACATGTACTGGCTTAAGCAGGGGGACACGTCTGGCACTGCAGGATTTGAGACCCTGGCGGCGTAGTGTGTTACTGATGGTAGGCTTTGTTACTTTGGTCCCAGCTCTCTGCAGGTCATTCACTAGGTCCCCCCGTGTGGTTCTGGGATTTTTGCTCACCGTTCTTGTGATCAGTTTGACCCCACAGGGGGAGATCTTGCGTGGAACCCCAGATCGAGGGAGATTATCAGTGGTCTTGTATGTCTTCCATTTCCTAATAATTGCTCCCACAGTTGATTTCTTCAAACCAAGCTGCTTACCTATTGCAGATTCAGTCTTCCCAGCCTGGTGCAGGTCTACAATTTTGTTTCTGGTGTCCTTTGACAGCTCTTTGGTCTTGGACATAGTGGAGTTTGGAGTGTGACTGTTTGAGGTTGTGGACAGGTGTCTTTTATACTGATAACAAGTTCAAACAGGTGCCATTAATACAGGTAACGAGTGGAGGACAGAGGAGCCTCTTAAAGAAGAAGTTACAGGTCTGTGAGAGCCAGAAATCTTGCTTGTTTGTAGGTGACCAAATACTTATTTTCCACCATAATTTGCAAATCAATTCATAAAAAATCCTACAATGTGATTTTCTGGAGAGAAAAAATTCTCAATTTGTCTGTCATAGTTGACGTGTACCTATGATGAAAATTACAGGCCTCTCTCATCTTTTTAAGTGGGAGAACTTGCACAATTGGTGGCTGACTAAATACTTTTTTTCCCCACTGTATCAAAACATTTTGTGTCATATTTGATATAGTAGACAATCACACAGCAAGTAATCAGTTAGTTTCTCAGAGCATCATATCAACACCTCTTCATTAAACCAGAAAGATACCATCGATCTATGATCATAGAGGATACTCAATATAGGACAAGACCATTATATGATACAGCACTATAATACAGTATTGGTCTCTTCCAGATATGTGTGTAGTTCAAAGAAACAACCATAAGGGGGCGGTCTAACTTTGAGAGAGGAAAAGCACCGCCCAGCTTGCCCTCCCCACATCCTAACCTCAACCATTGCAGCAAAACACAAAACTGACCCCAGACCAGCATTTAGGGTTAACTTGGCCTTAGTCCTACAGCACCCCTACCAGGTATTCTTCCATCCATCTCCAGAATATCAATTTGACACATTATAATCCAGGCCAGAGGACATCGATCTCTCACTGCACTGTTGAGGTTAGACCGTGAAAAGAGCAAAATTAGCCTGAACACTGACAGCAGCTACTCTTCAAAGACCAACTCTTAAACCACACATCAAACAAGTCTGAGATCGAGAGAGAATACAGAAAAAACCCACATCAATAAACCAGAAAACCTGTGTCTTTGTGTATAGAGTGAAGAGACTGCTAGCTAACATACAGATAACAGTATATCTACAGCTTAAATACTAAATCTACTATAGCTACTAACTTCTACTTCAATAGCATTTATCAGTTTCTCTCTTTCCAGCCCTACATTTCTTTTTTGTCTCCTCATAGGATTTAACTTCAAGAGAGAGAGAGAGCTGCGTCTGATCCCCGCCGATGTGAATCTGACATTTTAGCTGCACTTTAAGTCTAGGTCGATTTGAGCACTGTCTTTTCCTACAGACATCAGTACTCGTAGGGTAAAATGTGTAGAATCAGTATGACATTATACATCGCAAGAGATAAAGGTACGGCAGTTTGCATATCAGTATTTCTGAGTGACTATCTCTATGCAACATAATGACACTGTCCTGTTCGTTTCCCGGGGGACAGGTCCTCCCATTCCTCTCATTATGCATACTGAGCCTGAACATTTACATTTTACATTTACGTCATTTAGCAGACGCTCTTATCCAGAGCGACTTACAGTTAGTGAATACATTTTTAAAAATTTTTTTTTTATACTGGCCCCCCGTGGGAATCGAACCCACAACCCTGGCGTTGCAAACACCATGCTCTATCAACTGAGCTACATCCCTGCCGGCCATTCCCTCCCCTACCCTGGACGACGCTGGGCCAATTGTGCGCCGTCCATGAGTCTCCCGGTCGCGGCCGGCTGCGACAGAGCCTGGATTCGAACCAGGATCTCTAGTGGCACAGTTAGCTGCGCCACTCAGGAGGTGAACAAATTGAGCTTTTGTCTACATCCCACTGCGCCACTACATCCCACTGCGCCACTCAGGAGGTGAACAAATTGAGCTTTTGTCTACATCCCAAATGGAACCCTTTTCCCTTCTGTAGTTCACTTCTTTTTTTGCCAAGGCACATAGGGCTTTGGTCAAAAGAAGTGCACTATATAGGGAATATGGTGCCATTCTGGATGCACCCCAGGTTATTGAATGCCAGCTGCTAATGTCAATCATCCAATAGTTTACACTGTACAACTCAACCCTTGGGACAAGTTTATTGTGTTTTGGGGATGTTACAGTGGTGGCTCATCTTTTGCTGAGCTACAAAAAGGTTTAAATGAAATCTCGTTTTCATTACAAATTGACAAAGGTAAAACAGTCACAACAGTATAATGTAACTACATAAGTGGAAATGGGTGTCTGGCTTTCATATAAATGACATCATCATCTCTAATAATCTACATCAGCTAGTTGTTTTTTCTTCTTTAACTTCATACAGATAATGGAGAAGGCTAAAATGCACCATAATATTTGGTTGAGGAATAGTTTCCTTTATTACATCACAAAATACATTTTATTTTTTTATATCCCAAAGAAGCAAGACTTGCAAGTAGAGGCATTTAAACATAGCTAAAATCTACAGCTACAAAATTCTACTCCAATATACATTTACCTGTTATTTGGCATTGTCTTCCGAAAGATGGCGTCATTCTAACGCTCTGTGTTGCCATGAACTATCAGTGCAGACGAAGACGTAGCTGCGCTATCTGACGTGAGACAATGCCTGTTGGGGTCTGCCTATCTCTCTGTCTCTCTTTAGACCCAGTCCTCACAGCAGGGTAAAATGTGGAGGAGTAGAATCAGTAATCAGACAGATACACAGAAGTCCATATTGTAAAGGCTATAAAGATTTGTTGCACAATGTGACGTCGCCTCTGGGACCTTCACACTGCAGGCAGAGGGGCTGGGGGGATGGGGGGGTCAGACAGGACAGGGTCAGGGGTCGTGACCTCTATGTGGCGTATCTCTTGGTCCACTGTCGGGCTATCCTGTCATGCTCGGCTCTGTTGGTCAGGTACTGAGTGGCAATGCTACCAACCAGAGGGTCCGCTGAAGAGAGGAGAGGAGAGGGAGAAGACAGAGAAAAGAGAAAAGAGACGAGCAACGCATTAGTAAGAGAGCTACCTCAGTCTAACATTTTATTTTATTGAACTTTTATTTATACAGGGTGGGTCCCCATTGAGACCATGATCTCATTTGCAAGGGAGCCCTGTGAATATGAACATACAATAAATAATATCAATACAAAAAATACAACAAGATTAATCAAAACAAACACAACTCTCACATATCACCACCCTTAAACACGATCTAAACTCTTCAATGGAGACCCACAAGTCTAATTTCAATGTGGCCTGAAGGCTATTCCATGAGTTGGGGGCATTAAAACTAAAAACATTTTCCCCCAGGTCAGTGGAGACCTGTGGGACCTCCAGAACCAGCCAGTCCAGAGAGTGGGTCTGAAAATTGCTGGATCTCCAGTTAATACGTGAGCTGAGGTAGTGGGGGAGTCTCTGAAGAACCGCTTTATATACAAAAAGTAGCCAATGCTGGACCCTTCTGGTAGTCAGAAACTCCCAGCCAACAGAACTATACAAAATGCAGTGATGTGTATGAAAATTGTCCCCAGTGATAAAAAGCAGTGCTAAGTGATAGACTGAATCTAAAGGTTTTAAAGCAGAGGCTGCCACATGCAAGTAGATTATATCATCATAATCAAGTACTGGGAGAAGCGTTGCTTGAACAATCTTACTTCTACTTTCCAAAGTGAGGCAGGATTTATTTCTACAAAAGAAACCCAGCTTAATTCTCAACTTTTTTGTCAATGTGTGTTTTAAAAGAGAGCTTATCATCAATCCAAATACCCAAGTACTTATAATGGGGAACTTGCTCAATTTGGGCTCCCTTCAATGTGCAAATATGCAGGCCCTCAGGGTTAATATTACGAGGCCTAGAAAAAAACATAGACTTCGTTTTATTAGCATTTAGCACTAGTTTAAGATCAGTAAGCGATTTTTGAACTGATTCAAAACCATGCTGAAGGTCATGAATGGCCTACTGTACTGAGGGGGTACAGGAGTAAATAACTGTATGATCCGCGTAGAGATATCAATGTTACAGGCTTTAACAGATAGACCAATATTATTTATATAAATAGTGAAGAGAACATGGCCCAAAATCGACCCCTGCGGCACACCTTTCGTAATAATGAGGAAACTAGATTTGATACCGTCAGTAAGCACACATTGGGTCCTGTCCGTTTGATAGTTCTTGAGCCATTTGCAAGATGCCTGATCTAGGCCTATTTCAGACAACCTTTGAACAAGTAAGAAATGGTCAACTGTATCAAACGCCTTCGACAGGTCAATAAATAAGGCAGCACAATGATTTTTATGGTCTAAACAATATAGCACATCATCTAAGACAAGTGTAGTTGCTGAAACATTGCTATGTCCAGGTCTAAAACCAGATTGGTGTTCATTAAGAATAGAACGAGAAGTTAAAAAAGTTCTGAGCTGAACGTTGGCCAGGGACTCTAAAACTTTGGCAAGGCAAGATAGCTTGGAAATTGGACGGTAGTTATCCAAGTCAAAAGGATCTCCGTCTTTGTGTAGGGGGAGGACTTGTGCCATTTTCCAGATCTTATGGATCTTAGGGATAACATAACTGTAGAGAGGACAGAGATGAGACACTCATGAATAAGAGGTTTTAGTCATTGGTGTACAGTCATTGGTAAGAGGGAGACCTTAGAGGACCCGTGTCATTCCCCAGGGTTACAGTCTAACATGTGTACAGTATATCTACTGTTTGTCTGATTGGTTGACCGCTGTGTCACTCACCAGGGTTACAGTCTGTGAGCAGGGAGCAGATGGACAGCAGCACCTTGGAGATGGTGAGGGCGGGGCTCCAGTTGTCTTTCAGGATATCCAGGCAGATCACCCCCTGGCTGTTGATGTTACAGTGGTAGATCCTGGTGCGGAACGTCACCTAGGAAAAAACACAAAGTAGATCTAACATCGCCTAGGAAACAACACAAAGTAGATCCAGATCACAGACAGACAGATCACCCCCTGACTGTTGATGTTATAGTCGTAGATCCTGGTGTGGGACGTAACCTAAGAGACCACAGGAAGTAGATCCTGGCTAGGAAACAGCCCAGACAGACAGATCACTACGCCCTGATTGTTTTTTTACTGTGGTAAATCCTCGAATGGAAAGTGACCTGTGGAAGAGGAGGAAATCATGAAACACATTCAGGCCTTATCAGCCAACCAGGCAGATAAAATAAACTACAGTGTTAACAATGGGGTCAATGATAAAGCATGCAAGGGTTACTGTAATTCACCAGCAAAACCTTTAACTGTGTACAGTCGACAAGAAGCATTGCGTCAAAGGAGCTAGAACATTCCCAATCCACACCTCCCAGTCTGCAGATACTATAGTCACCTAAACTTCACAAAGCTAAACCACACATCCTTCACCTTTCACCATGTCCCAACATTTGCCCTTATAAAACAGAAAAACATAATTAGGTCACCATAGATGAGAGACAGGGAGACCCCAGGCCAGGAGCAAATGGTGTGTGAACATCTATTGACCTTTCCATGCAATCTCAAGTAGGGCCATGGTCGGTGACATACGCTTAAGCTTGGTCTCTTAACATCCCATTGAGGCCTTTTCCCTCTGAGCAGACCTTGTCTGCGTCCCAAATAAAATAGAACCCTATTCCCTATATAGTGCACTACTTGTCAATAGTAGTGCATTATATAGGGAGTAGGGTGCCATTTGGGACCAAGTCCTTAATGTAGGGGAAACCAATTAGACCAGGCACGGAGGAGGATCTTAATGATAGCACTGGCTGTTTATGCCTTTGACATTAGAGGGAGAGAAAGAGAAGAAAGAAAGAAAGAAAGAGAGAGAGAGAGAGAGAGAGAGAGAGAGAGAGAGAGAGAGAGAGAGAGAGAGAGAGAGAGAGAGAGAGAGAGAGAGAGAGAGATAAAGATATAGACATATAGAGATATAGAAAGGAGGGAGTCAGACACAGCCATACCACCCTGGGTAATCAGTAGCATGGATGGGGACAACTGCATGCCTGTGAACAAGTCTTCTCTGTCTCTCTCCAGTCAAACTGTTTGTGCCATCTATATGACATGTTATTTGAAACCAGACGAGCCAGACTCCGTCTTTTATTACCATAACCACTGTAAAGGCTAATCCCATCCCTGGGGATTTGTGCTTAATAATGTAACTGCTGGACCAAGCAAACATATCATGACACAGTCCAGTGTAGAGTGGTAAAACATTTAGTTCCGTGGCTAATTTCTCCTAAATGTTTTTGTCTGTTTGTTTTTATGTGAAATGGGGTGGAAATAACCATAGTAGCTAGCTCCCCTCCACTCCCAGAAAGCAATTATGATCCAGATTATATCCAGCTCCTGTATAGTTTTATCAGAAACATAATAGGCAGTGTAGCCTTCTGTTAGAAGTCTGTATTAACCCTTTGCCGTGTACGTGATCCCTGCAGCGTTCCATCGCAAATATGTGATTGGAACAGTAGCAACAGATGCAAACTTCATCATCCAAACATCACACGGAACACATCCACAGCCAAACTCATTCCATAAACCAGTCTAAATAACAGTTTGCACTGACAAAAAAACAAAACCTAAGTTAGCGACCTAACAGCTAGACTTGTTTAGAATGTACCACATCTCTGGTGTGTACACAGGAGAAATGTGATATTGTTTAGAAAAGTGATGCGTGGCAGCTAAGCTAACAGATGCTAAATTCTTAATGATGGCAGCCATGTTTGTTTATGTTTGACAAGCGAAAATGCCGTAATCCCAGAATGCCATTCACTATAAGACACAAATAAACAAAGTCAAAGACGGCTGCGCCAATTGCCTGAAAAATATGAACTTAGTTTGGCCACTTTTCAGCATATTACAAATCTAGCCTACTGCCTAGCCTAACTGTAGCGTGAAAGCTAAACAGCGATGAAACCATTTTAGGGGGGTTTGTGGGAGGGGGTTAATTTAATTTGTGGGGGGTTTTCAAGTCCATGGGGGGTAGAAATGGGGGAAGGTATCGTGGGGGGATATGATGCAGGAAATATTACTATGATGGGGGATTTATCATTAAATGGAGGGCAAACACAGGAGAAGTTTATACGCTAAATAAGAATAAAACCCCTGGAAAGGGGGGTTTGAGCTGGCAACCCTGAGGTACCATAGTTACAATCTGATGCCGCGTTCAAAACAACTGGGAACTTGGAACTCGTAAATCTCAGACTTCCGACTTCAGTGCGTTCAACACAACTGGGACCTCTGAAAAAAAACGAGCTCAGACTGGGAATAATCATCCAACTCGGAATTCCAACTCGGGAACTTGGGCCTCTTTCTAGAGCTCCGACATTCTGACCTGAAGATCACTGTCATGATTTAATCTCGTATTTTTCTGAGTTCCCAGTTGTCTTGAAACCACCATAAGTCAGTCGAGTGAACTATCCCTTCACCTCGTTTTGTTATAACATCTTTGGTCTGACAGACACTTACGTGACAACCAAAATGCATTGTATGATGTCAACAAACACAGCTGGCAAATAGCTTAGCATTAGCTCATCATAATCAGTACAACCTTCAAAAAAGTATTTTACACACATCATATGTGTCCATTACAATATATGCAAGAATCGGAATGCATGTTTTGTCACCAGTACTTGAAAACATGTGAATAAAACAGTAAATACATTATGCTCCATACATACAGTGCTATGAAAAAGTATTTGCCCCCTTTCTAATTTTCTCTACTTTTGCATTTTTGTTATACTGAATGTTATCAGATCTTCAACCAAAACCTAATATTAGATAAAGGGAACATAACTGAAAAAATAACACAACAATTACATATGTATTTCATTTATTTCATAAACAAAGTTATGCAACACCCAATTCCCCTGTGTGAAAAAGTAATTGCCCCCTTACACTCAATAACTGGTTGTTCCACCTTTAGCTGCAATGACTCCAACCAAATGCTTCCTGTAGTTGTTGATCAGTCTCTCACGTCGCTGTGGAGGAATTTTGGCCCACTCTTCCATGCAGAACTGCTTTAACTCAGTGACGTGTGGGTTTTCAAGCATGAACTGCTCGTTTCAAGTCCTGCCACAACATCTCAATTGGGATTAGGTCTGGACTTTGACTAGGCCATTCCAAAACTTCCAATTTGTTGCTTTTTAGAAATGTTAATGTAGACTTGATTGTGTGTTTTGGATCATTGTCTTGCTGCATGACCCAGCTGCGCTTCAGCTTCAGCTCACAGACGGATGGTCTGACATTCTCCTGTAGAATTATCTGATACAGAGCAGAATTCATGGTTCCTTCTATTAAGGCAAGTCGTCCAGGTCCTGAGGCAGCAAAGCATCCCCAAACCATCACACCACCACCACCATGCTTGACCTTTGGTATGATGTTCTTACTGTGGAATTTGGTATTCGCCAGGCATTACTGGAACCATGTCGTCCAAAAAGTTATACTTTTGAATCATCTGTCCATAGAACGTTCTTCCAAGAGTCTTGATGATCATCCAGGTGCTTTTTGGCAAACTTTAGTCAACTTTTTGGATGAGATGGGTCCCATTATGCCTGGGTCATGCAGCAAGACAATGATCCAAAACACACAATCAAGTCTACATGAACATTTCTAAAAAGCAACAAATTGGAAGTTTTGGAATGGCCTAGTCAAAGTCCAGACCTAATCCCAATTGAGATGTTGTGGCAGGACTTGAAACGAGCAGTTCATGCTTGAAAACCCACACGTCACTGAGTTAAAGCAGTTCTGCATGGAAGAGTGGGCCAAAATTCCTCCACAGCGACATGAGAGACTGATCAACAACTACAGGAAGCATTTGGTTGGAGTCATTGCAGCTAAAGGTGGAACAACCAGTTATTGAGTGTAAGGGGGCAATTACTTTTTCACACAGGGGAATTGGGTGTTGCATAACGTTGTTTATGAAATAAATATGTAATTGTTGTGTTATTTTTTCAGTTATGTTCCCTTTATCTAATATTAGGTTTTGGTTGAAGATCTGATAACATTCAGTATCACAAATATGCAAAAGTAGAGAAAATTATAAAGGGGGCGAGTACTTTTTCATAGCACTGTACATACGGTGTGCTACAGTAGAAACGACAACACGACATACAGAAAATAAGACACTTACTTTGATAGGAACGCACACATGTCCAAAGTTATTATTTGTAAGGAAAACAACAATGAAGGCAATGCGAGCGCCAGCCGGAAAATGTGCCAGGGGGAAAAGTTTGTGCAAGGCCTGTTCTGACTAGAGATGCGCAATGTCTTCATACTTAATTTGGGGAAGTGCTTGGTCTCTCGTCAAAGAGAGAAGTTTGCCTCAGTAAAGCCTCAAACATAAATTGTCCGCAACAGTGAAATGGGCTACATTTTATGTGAATTAATAAGGAGGTGGAACACACCTCAATTCAAACTGTTATTAGAAAATAAAACTTGTTAGAAAATAATTTGAAATTGACAAGTTGAAACATAGCCTATAGACAATTAGCAGGCAGCGTGTCTTGGTTTGAGGGCAGCGCGGGTTAACTGTCCTGTTGCATAACAATCAAATTTTGGAACATTGAGTGCACTCTGATATCACACGCATAAAAAAACTCACACTGGGACGACCGTTAGAGATATTTGGAACTCACACGTGAAAAGGTTAATGAGAATATATGCTGCAAACTCAGTAAATGGCTCTAAAAAAAGAGTCCCTGCAGTGTCTATAACACACAGAGCCTACATCCCAAACGGCACCCTATTACCTATATAATGCACTACGTTTGACCAGGGCCCTGGTCAAACGTAGTGCACTATGTAGGGAATAGGGTGCCATTTGGGGGACCCATACATACTTTGCTGGGCTTCTCTCTTAGTGCCGAGTATCACACAGCCACAAAGTCACGTCTGACTGAGACTGAAACCACAACTGCTGCCTGTCTCTCTCTCTCAATAATAACAGCATTGTGTTAAACGGTTCAGGGTTATTCTGGTCCCCTGGTCTCCACAGTCATATGACAGTAGAGCAGAGCGCTGTAGTGTAACTGCTACTGTGTAGTGCATAGTAGCCTCAAGGAGACGACGGCCGGGTGGCGCCACAGTTAGTCAACAAACACAAGACAAGACATCATGTTTATCAGCCTCAGGGTTTCAACTGATGACCTCAGCAAACTGCTCTCAGACCTGACCTCCATGTAGAACGATAGAGGACTAGCTGCAGACAGAGGCTACGTACCAAATTACACCCTATTCCCTACTTAGTGCATTACTTTTGAAAAGAGCTGTGTGGGCCATGTTACTGAGCTGTTAACTGTTAATACTCCGACCTCTAAAACTATAAAGCAAGTGATTAAAGATACAGTACCTTCGGTGGCTTGAAGGGGTAGTCGGATGAGAAGGTGATATCTAAGAAGAAGACCCCTCCCTCGTACACCGAGCCTGGTGGTCCTAGGATGGTGGATCTCCATTCATAGATGTTGTCTCCCTTCGGTCCCGCACTGCAAACACACAAAGACAGCAGCACAGAGTGAGTGAAACACCTTCATATTTTTGGCTTTATTGTTAAGCCTGACGAAGACTTTCAAGTATAAATGTTGCACTCAATAAAACTTTGGAAGCATTCAATAGTGTGTAGGTACCTTTTTTCTTTCATAACTTTACTTTATTTACATTTTAGTCATTTAGCAGACGCTCTTATCCAGAGCGACTTACAGTTAGTGAGTGCATACATATTTTTTTCATACTGGTCCCCCGTGGGAAATGAACCAACAACCCTGGCGTTACAAACGCCATGCTCTACCCTGCTGCTACCTATTACACCTCAGTTCCTCAGTTAGAGACCCACATCACTCCTCAAGGCCCTTTTAAATTGATATAAAGGGGAGAGTAAGACAGTCAAGGCTCTGCTGTAGAAGCAGGAGAGATAGCTATGTGTTAATGTAGCACCCAGGCACTCAGGTGAATGACGGGGTGGAGGCTAGGGCTGTTACGGTGTCCGTATTACCACCACACCGGCGGTCACGAGTCATGAAGGCAGCCAATTTCCACTTGACTGTTTAGTCACGGTAATTAGGCTTCTGGTGGTAATTAGTAGCCTGACAAACTTGCTAACTACCTGATACTCAGAACACTACTGTCCCTCTAATCACTCTGACATCAATGCAAATGTAATTGAAAATCTAATCAAACACTTAATGAGAGCCAATGAGCTCATGTTGCGCAACATTTCTATAGGCTATGCAATTCTGTGAGAAAACAGAGATAGCCTGTATTAAAAAGAGCAGGATCCCATCAGCTTTCTATAGGCTAGGCCTACTACAGTGCCTTGCAAAAGTATTCATCCCCCTTGGCGTTTTTCCTATTTTGTTGCATTACAACCTGTATTTTAATTGATTTTTATTTGGATTTCATGTAATGGACATACACAAAATAGTCCAAATTGGTGAAGTGAAATGAAAAAAATTACTTGTTTCAGAAAATTCTAAAAAATAAATAATGGAAAAGTGGTGCGTGTATATATATTCACCCCCTTTGCTATTAAGGCCCTAAATAAGATCTGGTGCAACCAATTACCTTCAGAAGTCACATAATTAGTTAAATAAAGTCCACCTGTGTGCAATCTAAGTGTCACATGATCTGTCACATGTTCTCAGTATATATACACCTGTTCTGAAAAGCCCCAGAGTCTGCAACACCACTAAGCAAGCGGCACCACCAAGCAAGCAGCACCATGAAGACCAAGGAGCTCTCCAAACAGGTCCTGGACAAAGTTGTGGAGAAGTACAGATCAAGGTTGGGTTATAAAAAAATATCTGAAACTTTGAACATCCCACGGAGCACCATTAAATCCATTATTAAATTTTCTTAAGAATATGGCACCACAACAAACCTGCCAAGAGAGGGCTTGGAATGGCCTAGTCAAAGCCCAGACGTCAATCCAATTGAGAATCTGGGTATGACTTAAAGATTGCTGTACACCAGTGGAACCCATCCAATTTGAAGGAGCTGGAGCAGTTTTGCCTTGAAGAATGGGCAAAAATCCCAGTGGCTAGATGTGCCAAGCTTATAGAGACATACCCCAAGAGACTTGCAGCTGTAATTGCTGCAAAAGGTGGCTCTACAAATCAATTTTAATTCCAGGTTGTAAGGCAACAAAATAGGAAAAATGCCAAGGGGGGTGAATACTTTTGCAAGCCACTGTATATTTATTTCTCAACTTTCCTAATATTAAGAACATTGCTTCTCTTTACAACAGGAGTGTAGCCTACCTGGCTGGCATGAAAATGAACCACGGGAAAAGCGTCCTCCATTCGCTATTGAAGTGCATAGATGACATGTCTTTTTTTCCCCTGCCCCTGTTTCGTGACAGGAGCATGATAATGGTCCATTCTAAATCAAAACAATTTCACTCATACAGATTTTGTATATGTAAAGACAAGATTAAATCAAGAATAGTCTGATGGGTGACAATATTAGCCTATCACTTAATGATATATTATTAAAAGCATTACATGCATAATTGCATTTGCAGTCACTTTTGAGAATGGTGTTTTCCCGCTAATTGATTGCATTTTGGAACATACGCGCTTATAGCCTACTGCCGTGTGCACATTGCTGCACTTATAATGTGAAGAAATAGCCTAATAGTTTATCAAAATGTTAAGCTAAACGTTCTGATCTGTTGCGTCAGCCTCATTACTTTTAAAAGGTTTTTTGATGCTAGTGGTTGTATTAATTTGGGATCTATCGCATCCCTCAACTGTCCCAGACTATGTTTGGAATATGTGTTTCTCACACAGAATAGAATAGGTCAACTTTTGTTCTATGGGGGATAGTAGATTGAAATAGGCTAGTGCTTTTGCTGTTCATTAGGCCTACTCATCTTGTTGGCTGATGAAAAGTAAATGTGGACAGTTCTTCAATATGTGCCTCGGAATTCGATAAGGACGTATGCAGTTGCGTCCCCAATGTGTCTGTCTTCACTTGTAGCCTGTGAGAAGAACCCCATCACGTGACGGGCATTTGCTAATAAGAATTGAGACATCTGAGAGAGCCATGTGAGTGAGAGGTGCTTCGGGCACACAGCCGGGAGAAGGGAATTATAATTATTATATTCAGCCCAAGGGCACAACGGCCACTGTCCGCAAAAGGCATGGATTATTTTAGGGGGCATTACGGTCACACAAAGGGGATGCCACCAGGAAATTCGAGGCATTATCAAGTGCTTGTCAAATTGTGAATGAGAGACTGATGAAGTGTGTGCATCCTGCGCAAAAAAACAAAGCAGAGCTCATGCCTGTCATGCAACTTTTTTCAAATCATAATTAGAGTCGCATCATGCAGCCTTAGAATGTATTAAAAATCAAAACATATAGCCCAACATTTGTATCACAACTAAAGTTGCATAAATAACTCTAAATTAAGCATATAGGAGGACCTGTTTCTTTGTTAACCGCTCAACACAGAATAGCCACGTGTGCACTCCCTCAAATCGTTTAGAGAAAATATCCTTTCTATTTTATTCAGCTATGTTCAATTGTATTATTCACACTATAAAATAATATAAAATAATGCCACAGAATTCTAAGCAAATCTTGTCTGCTAAATCAACTAGAATGGCATAGCCAGATCAGGGCTTAACATAAGGACAACTCAGAGTATGCTATTCTGTTCTTCTGAAATAGACTACATTTTCTTCATATCATGTTTCATCATACCAGTCTAAAATAAATAATGAATTTATTGTGATGGTGACGGCTATATAACATGGATTTATTTGACTTTTTAAATGTAGATGTTCCAAAGGTCTGCATCAGTGGCTTGTAGGCTATGTGTGGAAGCCAGGAGATGCTAAATGTGTTTATGTTAATTAACGGTCAATTACCGTGAGACTGGCAGTTATTTGCTTGACAATCACCAGCTGACAAAATGTCATGACCGCCACAGCCCTAGTGGAGGCTGCCTTGAGCAGACAGACACTTATCTACACTGTCCTCACTCTTCACCCTCGGCTCTATTACCATGTGATGAAAATAAATCACACACACACGTGCACGCTCTCACGTACACACGCACACACACACTCCACCAGCATGTCTGTCAGTAGCCTTGAAATATATATATATAGAGAGAGATAGAAAGAAAGAGAGAGAGAGAGTTGCCAGGACCACAAATACAAATTCCATCTAGACACCGTTGCCCTAGAGCACACAAAAAACTATACCTACTGTGATGGAAATGTTTATGTTTGTGCTTTTCTAATAACCAATTTCTGTGTTCATGCAAGTGACTTATTGAACGCCTGGGAGAAATCCTCACTGTAGTATCTGCAATTTGGCAGTACACCCAGAGTGTCAAAGTCTCAGCTTGGAGAGAAGAAGCCTCGTGAGGTATTGGTCTGTCACATGAATGATAACAAATGTTAAGGATAAATTAATGATGAATAATGAACAAGCTAAATCATGCAAATATTACTTTCTGTGTAAGTATATAAGAGAACTAACGGGACTGCCCCGGAAGAGCTCCTGACAGACGTTCACTATGGTGCATCAAGTTTGTTGGAACCTCTACAGTTAACTGATAATAAACAATTATTCATTTAAGATTGACTTCGAGTGACCCTGTGTAAGAATTTCCACTACAATTTGGCATCACGAACCCGATTATTGTTTCTGCCTGCGGAGCTATCCAGTGCAGGTCTGCGAGGAAAACCGGTGGCGCATTTTATGAAGCGTGAGGGAAATTCCGTCTGACCAAAAGACGACGAGACCCGCCCAGACCAGACCCTTACTGTGAGCTGCCCAGGAGGAGACACATCATCTGCGAACATTTGAGGGACGGTAACTGAATTTCAGTAAGTCAATTTAAATGAATCTGTATGGAAAAAAATTATAACAAATAAAAGGCGAGTAACGCATAAAAAGATACCCATAGTCTTATAGAGAGAAGGCTATTCACTAGTCTTATGAGAAGACTAGAGCGAGGGTGTAACGGTACCATGGAAAGACCAGCTGACAAATAATAAAGAATTATTCATTTAAGATTGACTTTGCGTGTCCCTGTGTAAGAATTTCCACGACACTACCTCGGCCTAAACATCAGCACCACAGGTAACTTCCACAAAGCTGTGAATGATCTGAGAGACAAGGCAAGAAGGGCCTTCTATACCATCAAAAGGAACATATAATTCTACAATTAGGATCTGGCTAAAAATACTTCAATCAGTTATAGAACCCCATTGCACTTTATGGTTGTGAGGTCAGGGTTCCGCTCCCGAGTGGCGCAGCGGTCTAAGGCACTGCATCTCAGTGCTTGAGGCGTCACTACAGACCCCATGGTTCGATTCCAGGCTGTATCACAACCGGCCGTGAGGGTGGTGAGAGAGAGAGAGACCCTGCACACCCTAGCAGACAAACAAACAAACCAAAACTTCAAAAAAAGCTTTTGACTCAATTTGGCATGAGGGTCTGCTATACAAATGGATGAAAAGCGGTATTGGTGGAAAAACATACAACATTATAAAATCCATGTACACAAATGGTTAAAATTGGCAAAAGACACACATTTATTTCCACAGGGCCGTTGGGTGAGACAGGGATGCAGCTTAAGCCCCACCCTCTTCAATATATATATCAACGAATTGGCGAGGGCACTAGAACAGTCTGCAGCACCCAACCTCACCCTACTAGAATCTGAAGACAAATGTCTACTGTTTGCTGATGATCTGGTGCTTCTGTCCCCAACCAAGGAGGGCCTGTTAATTTGTTATTGTTTATTTCACTTTTGTTTATTATCTATTTCACTTGCTTTGGCAATCTAAACATATGTTTCCCATGCCAATAAAGCCCCTTGAATTGAAATGAGAGAGCGAGAGAGAGAGAGGCTTCTCACCACTCACACTCCACTACCCTCTCAGTAAAGTACTAGACACATCGTCAATAGAAGGACTCTGATCTAAAGGACAGAGGGACAGAATGTCAAAACAGGTGATGATGCTTTAATTATAGCTGTCTGTCCTTCACTGGAGATATGCGGTGGTAGAGACAGATTTATCTATTTACCGCCTCCCTCCATGCATCAATCTGACAAGCCTTCAGCAAGGCCATGTTAAGCCATTCTATGAGCTGAAAGCCTGGTTGTCTGAGAGATGCTCCCTCACCTTGTTAACTGATCTCACTGTTACTATACAGGAAACTTTCATTTAGAAATGACTGTAAATCTAGCCTGGTACCAAATATGTTTCCCCTGTATAGCTATGACCAATAGAGTCGGTGATACAGGACTAACAGATCTGGGACCAGGCTAATGTAAACATGTCCCTTAATGTTTATATCTCAAGGAAATTAGGATGTGTTATGTGTTGAGTTCCAAAACCTACAACCTGTTCAGTTCACATGGAGGAGATAAATGACTAATTTAATTTCCTGGTCAAGATGACAAAATCTCTTTCTTCTACCAGCATCACTGCTGTCTGAGAAATCCAACAGCCTAGACCAGTCTTTACTATTCTCCTCAGTGTTTCCCCTACATGCAAAAAACGTAAATGTAATAATACTCATTAATTTTTATTATGTAGATCTATGCCCCAAGAAGACCTAGTGTGTATGCGAGATGAGAAAGGTTTCTAAAAACCTGTTATGGGGTATTGTGTGTAGATTGATTATACTTTTTATTTATTTAATCAATTTTAGAATAAGGCTGTAACGTAAGAAAATGTGGAACAAGTGAAGGGGTCTGAATACTTTCCGAATGCACTGTACATTATCCCAAAATGGTGTCAATTTGTCACATGACCACAGCATATGTAATAGGGTTCCTTTGTGCTTTTTGCATCTCCAACAGAGATGTGACATTTCTGGATGCATTACATGCGTACTGGCAGGAATGTAGTAAATCCTATGAATTATTTTAAATTGCAGTAGTTTATGTCTTAGGTTGTAGGAGCATGTATGAGATAGTTTGGACACACCTACTCATTCCAGGGTTTTTCTTTATTTTTACTATTTTCTACATTGTAGAATAATAGTGAAGACATCAAAACTATGAAATAACACATATGGAATCATGTAGTAACCTGTCACGATCGTCAGGGAGAGACCAAGGCGCAGCGTTGAATGCGAACATTATATATTTATTTAGAATGATCACACGATCAAAACAACAACGATAACGTGACGTCTACAGTATAACACAAACCAAATCAGAACAAGAAACCACAAACACAAAGTGAAAGACAGACAGTTAAATATGGCTCCCAATCAGAGACAACCAGCTGACACTCGTTGCCTCTGATTGGGAGTCACTCAGGCCAACATAGATAGACAACGACTAGAACCTAAACAAAATAAACACCCTGGCTCAACATACGAGAGTCCCCAGAGCCAGGGCGTGACAGTACCCCCCCCCAAAGGCGCGGACTCCGACCGCGCCAACCAACCACAACAGGGGAGGGACCGGGTGGGCACTCCGCCTCGGCGGCGGATCCGGCTCCGGACATGACCCAGGCACGGGTTGTGCTGGACTGACGACGCGCACCCCTGGCTTGGTGCGTGGAGGAGGAACGGGCCTTACCAGGCTGACGACGCACACCGTAGGCTTGGTGCGTGGAGCAGGGACAGGCCGGACTGGGCTGACGAAGCACACCACTGACTTGGTGCGGGGAGCAGGAACGGGCCGAGCCGGGCTGACGAAGCGCACCACTGCCTTGGTGCGGGGAGCAGGAATGGGCCGGACCGGGCTGACGAAGCGCACCCCTGACTTGGTGCGGGGAGCAGGAATGGGCCGGACCGGGCTGACGAAGCGCACCCCTGACTTGGTGCGGGGAGCAGGAATGGGCCGGACCGGGCTGACGACGCGCAACACTGACTTGGTGCGGGGAGCAGGAATGGGCCGGACCGGGCTGACGACGCGCACCACTGACTTGGTGCGGGGAGCAGGAATGGGCCGGACCGGGCTGACGACGCGCACCACTGACTTGGTGCGGGGAGCAGGAACGGGCCGCGCCGGGCTGACGAAACGCACCACAGACTTGGTGGGAGTGGCAGGAACAGGCCGGACCGTACTGGGAACACACACCACTGGCCCTACGTGGGGATCAGGAACAGGCCGGACCGGACTGGCAACACACGCCAGTACCTCTCGCCGTGCCTCTACAACCTCCTTCCCCCTGGTGACCAGTGACTCCCGTAACCTGGCGGCCTCCTCTGCCAACCCGCTGGACGGCTCTATCGCGGCCTCCTGCTGCCCCGACGTCGTGAGCCCCCCCCTAAAAAATTTCTGGGAGTCTCTCCTCCCCGTGGGCCAGGCCTCCATCGTTCTCGCCCAACTCTCGCTCATCTGTCTCCAACTCCCGCCATTCAGCTCCTCAATGGGCTTGACCCAGTCGAAGCTCTTCCTCAACTGGTCCCAAGTCCACCCTCTCTGCTCCTCACTAGGCTTGACCCAGTCGAGGTTGCCACGGAGATCTGCTAGCGATGGCTCCTGGACACGCTGCTTGGTCTGGTTTTGGTGGTTTCTTCTGTCACGATCGTCAGGGAGAGACCAAGGCGCAGCGTTGAATGCGAACATTATATATTTATTTAGAATGATCACACGATCAAAACAACAACGATAACGTGACGTCTACAGTATAACACAAACCAAATCAGAACAAGAAACCACAAACACAAAGTGAAAGACAGACAGTTAAATATGGCTCCCAATCAGAGACAACCAGCTGACACTCGATGCCTCTGATTGGGAGTCACTCAGGCCAACATAGATAGACAACGACTAGAACCTAAACAAAATAAACACCCTGGCTCAACATACGAGAGTCCCCAGAGCCAGGGCGTGACATAACCCAAAAAGTGTTATACAAATCAAAATATATTTTATATTCTTCAAAGTAGCCACCCTTTGCCTTGATGACAGCTTTGCATACTCTAGGCATTCTCTCAACCAGCTTAATTTTTTTTTTGTCATTTAGCAGACGCTCTTATCCAGAGCAACTTACAGGAGCAATTAGGGTTAAGTGCCTTGCTCAAGGGCACATCGACAGATTTTTCACCTAGTCGGCTCGGGGATTAGAACCAGCGACCTTTCGGTTACTGGCACAACGCTCTTACCCACTAAGCTACCTGCCCCTTCATGAGGTAGTCACCTGGAATGCATTTCAATGTGTGCCTTGTTAAAAGTTAATTTGTGTAATTTCTTTCCTTCTTAATGCGTTTGAGCCAATCAGTTGTGTTGTGACAAGGTAGGGGTGGTATACAGAAGATAGCCCTATTTGGTAAAAGACCAAGTCCATATTATGGCAAGAACGGCTCAAATAAGCAAAGAGAAATGACAGTCCATCATTACTTTAAGACATGTAGGTCAGTCAATACGGAACATTTCAAGAACTTTGAAAGTTTCTGCAAGTGCAGTCGCAAAAACCATCAAGCGCTATAATGAAATTAGCTCTCATGAGGACCGCCACAGGAAAGGAAGACCCAGAGTTACCTCTGCTACAGAGGATAAGTTCATTAGAGTTAACTGCACCTCAGATTGCAGCCCAAATAAATGCTTCACAGAGTTCAAGTAAGACACACCTCAACATCAACTGTTCAGAGGAGACTGCGTTAATCAGGCCTTCATGGTCGAATTGCTGCAAAGAAACCACTACTAAAGGACACCAATAAGAAGAAGAGACTTGCTTGGGCCAAGAAACACAAGCAATGGACATTAGACCAGTGGAAATCTGTCCTTTGGTCTGATGAGTCCAAATTTGAGATTTTTTATTCCAACCGCCGTGTCTTTGTGAGACGCAGAGTAGGTGAACGGATGATCTCCGCAGATCAGGTGTTTATTGTGTTTATATTCGAGCTTCAAAGTGTTCAACTGTTGAAGGGTGTCAACATTTCTATCTAAACTGTGTTTAGATAGAAAGTTGTGGATTTTCTGTTCTAGTATTTCTAATTCTTTATGTGTGTTATTTTTCTTATGTGAAGAGTAAGACATGATACACTCTCTCATTAATGCTTTGAGAGTTTCCCAGACAACAGTTGGGCATACTTCATTATTACATTACATTTACGTCATTTAGCAGACGCTCTTATCCAGAGCGACTTACAGTTTAGTGAGTGCATAAATGTTTTCCATACTGGCCCCCCGTGGGAATCAAACCCACAACCCTGGCGTTGCAAGCGCCATGCTCTACCAACTGAGCTACACGGGACCTACACATTATCTACATTTATTTCCAAAAAACATTTCTATCAGTGTGTTGAGATATGAGGTAAACTCCTTATCTCCAAGTAACATTGTGTTGAATCGCCATGTCTTTTTTATTGGTATAGGAGGTTTGATCTTAAATGTGAAGGACAATGGGCTATGGCCTTTAACTATTCCATGAAGGTATTTACATTCAGAAACACAGTCAATTAAAGAAAAGTTTACAATAAAAAAGTTAATTCTTGAGTTGTGGACGTGAGAGTAATAGGAGTATTGTCTTTCAGTTGGATGTTTATATCTCCACAGTTCACATAGACCCATCTCTTTGATGTTGTGGTATGTATAATATTCCCGTTACATTGAGATAGTTTTAGTTTAAGGTCATTAATGAACTTCGGGTCATCTTCATTTGAGCAATAACAATTCAGTAAAGTGACTTTTTCTTGTGCTCGATTTCATTTTACCATTATAAAACGTCCATTTCGGTCTATCGTAATTTCTGTAGACTTCAATGGGACTTTTTCTATGCTGCTAAATCTGGCGGGTCACATTAAGATTGACTTCATAATTTAAGGGTAGACTCAACGCTGTATTCTGTGGTAAGGCTAGAGCAACCGACTGTAGATGAAAGTGGAGGAGTGAAGTCGGGGGAGGTGCATCTGCGACAGCCTAAAGTCAGACTAATGGGGTTTTCCAACAGCAAGGCTCAGATCAACATGGCAGTGTTGCCATTGTTTCTAAAAGGTTTTCTTTACATTAAAATAAACATATATCTCAGCCCCATATCACACACTCACTAATTTAAATCTTAATTTAATATTATGTGTGTGCATTGCACAATCAATTAGTAAGAGTGAACAAAAACGTCACACAATGTAGTCATTTACATTTACATTTACATCATTCAGCAGACGCTCTTATCCAGAGCCATATTATATGAGAGACAGAGAGAGAGAGAGAGAGAGAAAGAGAGAAAGAGAGAGAGAGAGAGAGAGAGAGAGAGAGAGAGAGAGAGAGAGAGAGAGAGAGAGAGGAGAGAGAGAGAGAGAAAGAGAGAAAGAGAGAGAGAGAGAGAGAGAGAGAGAGAGAGAGAGAGAGACAGAGAGACAGAGAGACAGAGAGAGAAAGATATAGACATATAGAGATATAGAAAGGAGAGAGTCAGACACAGCCATACCACCCTGGGTAATCAGTAGCCTGTGAACAAGTCTTCTCTCTCTCTCTTTCTCTCTCTCTCTCTCTCTCTCTCTCTCTCTCTCTCTCTCTCTCTCTCTCTCTCTTTCTCTCTCTCTCTCTCTCTCTCTCTCTCTCTCTCTCTCTCTCTCTCTCTCTCTCTCTCTCTCTCCTCCAGAATGCAGCACACTTTAAACCTGGAGCATGATTCACAACGACTGGACTGTCATAACAGTTCCAAGATTAGGGTAGATTTAAAGGACTATTGTTCAATACCTATTGTACACTTTCTTCCACCTTCCAATATTTCCTGGCTTGACCTTGAATATAGCAACTGTATTTTGATACATCAATATATTTCATGCATAAAGGCTCTCCAACCCTGTTTTTTATGATTCATACATACTTTCCTAACCCTAAAATGTGCTTAAATAATCTACAAGATCAGAGTATTTTAAATCTACCAGTTGGTGCTGAAACGGAGACCAGTACGGTGAGGAAAAAAGTATTTGATTCCCTGCTGATTTTGTACGTTTGCCCACTGACTCACCAAGCTGCTTGGCGATGGTCTTATAGCCCATTCCAGCCTTGTGTAGGTCTACAATCTTGTCCCTGACATCCTTGGAGAGCTCTTTGGTCTTGGCCATGGTGGAGAGTTTGGAATTTGATTGATTGATTGCTTCTGTGGACAGGTGTCTTCTATACAGGTAACAAGCTGAGATTAGGAGCACTCCCTTTAAGAGTGTGCTCCTAATCTCAGCTCGTTACCTGTATAAAATCGTTCTGATTGCGAGGGGGTCAAATACTTATTTCCCTCATTAAAATGCAACATTTTTGACATGCCTTTTTCTGAATTTGTTTGTTGTTATTCTGTCTCTCACTGTTCAAATAAACCTACCATTAAAATTATAGGCTGATCCTTTCTTTGTCAGTGGGCAAACGTACAAAATCAGCAGGGGATCAAATACTTTTTTCCCTCACTGTATGCATATATTTAGATGGCTTTCTTTCAGTGAACGCTATATTCTGAACCCGCACGGATCTAATTAAAGGTACATGTACTGAAAACCCAATTGAATGCAAACTCCACGAGAATCTGTTGGTCAGCAAGTGGGAGGGTTTTCAGCAGTTTAATTAAAATGTATTTAGCGCGCGCAAGGGAACCAATGCCAGCAAAGTCCGTTATGCACCAGCATTAGATAAGTCTGAATACTAACTACTGAGAAGTGCGTAGGAAAGGTGTAAATTCTGAATTGAGTCTTAGGGGAATTCTTCAAGCATAGTCATTCTTACAAAACATGGTGCAAAATCTCTGTTATTACCTCTAACACTTTACAGAGAGAGCAGAAGGTGCTCAACAACCCATATCCTTCCAGTTACAAACATGGTGAATGAGCAACACTGTCTGGTGCTATTCTGAAACACACAGCAGGAAGTGGTTTCTGAGGTGGCTGTCTCTCTGCAGTGGCAGAGTATTGTGCAGAGAGAGAAAAATAAGCATTGTATGTGATGTATGACAGTAGAGCTTGATGTTATGCTCAGAGCATCATGCCAGCCCAGAACAAAACGATACAGTACAATCACTCACTAGTCAACAAGCACAACAAC